>NC_041401.2:141107025-141324525 GCF_900747795.2 Erpetoichthys calabaricus | reverse complement strand
GGGTATTTTGCTAGTTTCTTATAAAATTCTACAGGGTAGTCATCAGGGCCTGCTGATTTCCAGCTTTGAAGTGACTTTATAGCATCTTGTAATTCTGATAGGGTCAGAGGTTTATCCAGTTCCTCAGCACTAAAAGTATCTATTTGTGGTATCTTTAATGTATCCAGAAATGCATTAGATTGTGCGTTGTCTTCTTTAAACTCAGTATAATGTAAGGTTTTATAGTAGTCTCTAAATGTGTGCATTATATTTTTATGGTCAATGATTTCATCTCCATTCGTGTTGGTGATTACTGGGATTGCATTGCAAACTTCTTGCTTGTGGATTTGTTGAGCTAAAAGCTTATTAGCTTTCTCTCCGTGTTCATAGTAATGATGTCTTGATTTATAAATAAGTTGTTCAGTTTCTTTAGTTGTCAAGATGTTGAGTTCTGTATGCAAAGCCTGCCTTTTCCTATGAAGAGCCACACTTGGATGCCTGTCTTGTTCTTCATCTATTCTAGTAATTTTGCTTCTTAGCTCTGACACTTTCTTGGTTTCTAATTTATTTCTGTGGGAAAGATATGAAATAATCTGTCCTCTAAAGAAGGCCTTTAGAGTTTCCCAGAGTGTTCCTGCAGAAACCTCTGAGGGTGTGTTTGTCTCTAGGAAGAAGCTGATTTGTTTGGATATAAATTCTGTACAGTTCTCGTCTGCTAATAGAAGTGGGTTAAGACACCATCTGCGAGGTGAGTTTGAGGGGCATAATGATTTTAGCTCCAAAATAAGAGGTGCATGGTTGGAGATAACAACTGTGTTGTATTTGCAAGATTTAATCGTAGGCAAGAAATTATTATCTATAAAGAAATAATCGATTCTTGAGTAGCTATGATGCACTGGTGAGTAGAGCGAATATGTTCTTGAGTTTGGGTTTAGAAACCTCCAGGGGTCTGATAAGTTGTGGTCGGTTACAAACTGTGTAATTGTCTTTGCAGTGTTAGATGTCGTCCCCCCTGTGGCAGGAGTCCTATCTAAGAGTAGATTTAAAACACAATTAAAGTCCCCAGCCATTATAATTTTATGAGTGTTCACATTGGGAATGGATGCAAATAGATTTTGCATGAATTCCTTATCATTGACATTGGGTGCATAAACATTTATCAGAATCATTTTACAGTTAAATAAGTTGCCCATGACCATCACATATCTCCCTTCAGGATACTACATCTGATGCTACAAGTGGGACTGTTCTATGTATGAGAATTCCCACACCTCTAGTTTTCTTTGTAAAGCTAGAGTGGAACATTTGGCCAGTCCATTCTTTTTGTAGCCGGAATTGATCCTTGCTTAGTAAGTGGGTCTCCTGTAAAAATACTATTTTAGCGTTTACGCCTGTTAGGTGAGAGCATACTTTCTTTCTGTTTAATTCGTGATTCAGGCCTTTAACATTCCAGCTCACAAAATTAACTGTCCCATCATGGAGACATTGATTCTGAATTTTTAATGTCATTTTATAGTCTTAACTGGTAGTGAGGCAGTTTTAATCTTAATTTCCAATTTCCCCACGAGTTATTGCCATACAGCCTATTGTTGCATTGATAGTTATAATTATAAGGATTACAAGGATAGATTAGATATAGCCTTCTCTCCTTCTCTCCCCCCCTTATCCCCCCACCCCCCATTTTGTCTCCCTACATGAGGCTAGACCCCACTCACAATGTCCCAGTCCTCTGACATACCGAGAGACAGAGCATGTCCAAAACAAAACAACCCCCCCACAGCGGCGTTTGAGAATTGAAAAGTACAGATATCGTGTCTTCGAAATTAAACTTGTACCTTTAATTGTTGCGGGACCATAGAGTATGGTTCTGAATCATGTAAATCTACGTTTTGAGCATTGAATGATGCGAACGCGAAAAGATTATTGTAGACTCGGATATTTTGCATGTAGTGTTTGTGGATTTCACTTTCACCAAACAACAAATCTTTTAATTCTTGCGGATACGCCTCTTCATTGGGAGGCTACAAAACTTTTCCCTGATGGCAGCAGGAATTAAACGATCTACAAGTCTCCGACTTAAACTTTAAAGCCTTACAATATCTACATACTTCTGACATATCACCTACATCCATATATTCAATCTCTTTTTGCTGTTCCGTTATTTCACGGAGTAATAATTTCCGTTTGTTTGTGCTAATGCAATCTTTACTATCTTTTTTTTGGATACTTTCGAATTTTACTACTTTCATATTCTTTAATTTGTTCTGCATGTGTATCGCGCTGTTTTTTTTTTTAACCTTTTGAATTCCACTGCTTTCATAATCTCTAACCTGCTCTGCATGTGTATCGTGCCAATGTTTTTGAACATCATTATGACGTCTTTTATTTCTGACCCCGATTGGACCAAGAGCTTTTCAATTCCACTTGGTCCGGGCTAATTATTACTTTCCTTATTTTCTGAATTACATAGATTATTATTGTTCTCTTCTGCATCCTTTTTTGCCTTCTTTTCTCTCCAACGCTTTCGTGTCTCTTTTCGACGCGCTGCTCTTTCTTCTTCTCTTAGTCATTCATGTGCCATCTAGAACGTGTAACATTTTTAAGAGCTGGGAGCACATTAAGTGTGTCTGCCAAAAGCATTCCAACAAGTGCGAGGTTAGATGTCCGTGAACTTGTGTTAAATTTTTTGTAAGTAGGGCATGACATGCAAAAGTCACCGTCTCACGGTTCTTGCTTCCAAAGGTTGTAATGTCTAGTCTCACGTGACATCAAAGTGTCTCTCCGAGATGATCACGTCTCGACCCAAGATCTTTTTATATAATAGATAGATATATAAAAGATATCCAGGTCTATTGTGTTGTGTGGCAGTTTTATGGTTGTTTTTGTTAATTCTGAATTATTTTTCATGTGTTTGCATCACTTTAAATGTGCTGCCATTTTCTGTGCTTTGTGGGTGGAGCAATTGCAATTGATAAATATTTTGCATCATCTTGTAGCACTATTTTATTTTTCATGACCGTATCCATTTTGAAAGCCATTTTGTGTACAGTTGCTATACTTGTTACCATAGTGGGGCAAATTATATGTGATGGTATCAGTGCATTGGTATAAAGTTCAACATTGTGCACTTTTAAGTTGTCTTAAGATTAAGGAGACATTTCTAAAAGAATCTTTCACTAGTGTTATTATTTTGATATTTGACTGTCAGGTTTCTGAAGTTTGACTAGGGTATTTTGACTTTTGAGTAATGATTTGTGTTCTTGATTTGATGCTCTATCAACAGTCTTTTCTGGTTACGAGTCCCGCTTTGTTTCTCACTATATTTTATCTTCTGATCCACTCTGATTTTCTATCTGCCTATTTCTCACTCTGTTGCAGAATAAGTAGCCTCAGTACTTTATTTGGCCTTCCTTGAGCCTTCAAGAGGCCACCCCAATGACACCCTGATGGTCTAACAAATCTAACAGAAATAACATATTCTACTAGTACATTACATAGAAAGTGGGAAGGACATGAGTTCTTTTGCATAGTGAAAGGGTCACCAGAGTGCCAGTCCTCACTAAGGAAACCTGAAATAGGAAATGTGATGTTATGCTGCAATTTGTCAGCTAAGTGGTGTTACAGTCTTCTGCCAGCCCTCCTTAGCGTCCATTTTTCTCTCTTTCTCTCTCTATATTGAGGATTATGCCTGATCACCTGCTCCCCAGTATTCTTAGAGAATCTTCTCAGACTCTCCCCCAGCAACCATTTTCACTGTCCTGCTCTGCCACCCCAGCCTATTTCATTTTAGGGGATCTTGGTATAATTACAGGACTTGGTGTCCTCTGGTGATACCTTTCTCACCCCATTGGCATTGTGATTTGCATCCCTACAATTCAATTTCCCTATGTCTTTCACAGCCTTTCTGGGTTACGCTTTCTTTCTTTGTCACATTGGTACCATTTTTGAGCCTGGCTTCCCTCACAGTAATACAGAATGTATGAATATAATATGTATCTCATAATACCCAAACTAGTATTGAAACCTTATCATGCTGAGCAAGCTTCTGTGCCACAGTACTTAAAGCTATAGTAAATGGGTATGTTATGCTCCTGATAGAATAACCCTTGGAAAAACTGAAATTAAAAGGAAGAGTCAATCAGAATAAGATTCCTGTGTTGGTTCTCATTAAATCTCCTCAAACCTGGAATTAGGTATACCTCAATTTGGGGGTAAGGGACCCACACAACACTGTTGGACACAGTCACAAAACATTAGCTGGACCTGCTATGAAAACATCATTATTAGCAAGTCAAAAATTGTGCATTTAAGGTGACAGGGATGACTGAGGCAGATCTGGAAGTACTGGATCTTTTCAACGGAAACTTTTTTTTTGGAATGCACAATGTAACCTTACTGGCAAAAAACTAGCTGGACCTAGTACAGGAGTTGGTAAAATAATGGCTAGATATGTTAGCCACAGAATGACTACAGATGGGTGTGGGGATACTCAAAAGACCCCAGCTATGTGCAGTACAGTTGGAGTTTATGCCAGTAGATGAGAGAAAAACTCCTGTTTGAATATGTGAACCTCACATCTATTGAGGTTATTTGGACATTTAAAGGACACTGTGTTTATTGCTCCAAACATTACTGCCTACAGAATGTGTCAGTGTATTTGGAGACTTCGACACTCATACAGAGAATGGCAGAGATATCTAGGGGCTTGACTGGGGTGAGCAGCTTGCCTGATTGAAATCAGAGTGATGAATAATTATTATTTTTGTGATTCTGAAGAGTTGTCTATAGCAAACGCAAAGTGGTTTATAAGAGTACCATTGGCTACAGGTCAATGATCAGTATTGTCACCTGAACTGAAGCTATATGTTCCTGACACTAAACAAATCTGCAGATCTGTCAAATAATCACTGGTTGGTAGTGAACTGGCTCAGACCGCCAGGCCAGATATTTGTTTCAAAGCAGTGTCAGTGTCTTTTGAATGACTGGCATGTGCCTCTGTTCAGAATGAGTTTATCTCACAACTCTGAAAGACTGTCTTCTGTGTCCTAAGTGAAAAGATAGCCTTGGAGTTTGAATGCACTTTGATGTAGACATGGCAGCTGCCTGGTGCTGAGACAAACATTTTGTCTATATGTTTCATATTAGCAACCCTGTTGGAAGATACAAAAGGTGAAGGAAACTATGAAGATAAATAAACAGGTCATTTGTACATGTTAAGAAGGTTTACATATTTGGACAAGAGGTATAGACAGGCCCAAGACTTTGGTTAAGCATTCAGAATGATCTTTGAGAGGGTACAGATAGTTACTTTTTCCACCTGGTTGATGTGTGGAAGCAGTGTTTGAAACATCTAGCGAGACTATTGTAGTTCCATTTTATAGACTGAGGTCATCATGGCAGCTAAAACACTCTGTACAGGCAAGGCTGTAGGAACAGATGATGTCCACTGCAAATGCTAAAATCATTGATTAGTATTGCTAGCAAGGTGGAACTGGTGTCTAGGAAGTAAGTGGTGATCTGTATTTTCTAAAAGGAAAACAAAGGGTTGTATTACAAATAACTAGGAAAACATCCCTTCAGGCCAGTGGTTGTGGGAGGTTAATCTGTTTGCAGAGTAAAAGGTGTGTGCATATTACAGGAATTTAAGGCATTAAGACAACTCTATTTAAATGGATCATAGGTCTCCGCCAAAGTATATGTTGCTTCTTATTTGTGAACATCTTTGAAAAAATATTCCGATACAGTCAAGGCACAAAGATTACCAACTTCTGGGACAGCAGGGCTATAAATATCCATTCATCCATTATCCAACCCTCTATATCCTAACACAGGGTCATGGGGGTCTGCTGGAGCCAGTCCCAGCCAACACAGGGCGCAAGGCAGGAACAAATTCCCGGGCAGGGCGCAAGCCCTCCATGGGGCTCACACACACACACCACACCACACACTAGGGACAATTTAGGATTGCCAATGCACCTAACCTGCATGTCTTTGGACTGTGGGAGGAAACCAGAGCGCCCGGAGGAAACCCACGCAGACACGGTGAGAACATGCAAACTCCACACAGGGAGGACCCGGGAAACGAACCCAGGTCTCCTTACTGTAAGGCAGCAGCGCTATCACTGTACCACCATGCTGCCCGGCTATAAATGTGATATCTGTAAATGATTATCTCCTCTGGGCATTATCTGACTTCATCAGATATTGAAATGACCAAATCTGATATAGATGTAATGAGAATGAGCATCTCCAAATATGAGTCATAGCTTGTCTGAAATGGAGACAATGTCTATTATTTTCAGGTCTCTTTTATAAAGTGCCTACATTCAACCTCATGAACCTGACTCCTTTGTTTACACGCCCCAAATACCAGCAGTTGTAAACACCTCTAAAAATACAGTGGACCCAACTGTCAATGCCGGTGGTGATTTCAGTAAGGATCCTAGCTTGGTTCTGCTTACAGAGTTGAGGAAAGTAAGTGCATATTGTATTTCTTTTGACCATAAGTGATCAGGCTTAGCTAGCAGCATGAAAGAGGAAGCAGTGTATGTGACAGATAAGATTATTGGACCCACAAGGTAGGAGCTTTTGAAGATCATAATGGCAGCAACAGTGTTGTGGAGCAGCTGTGGAAGGAGACAACCTCCAGTAAACCTTGCATGAGGGAGCTAGTGAGAGACACTGCATTTTAAAATGTTTTAGGCTACCAGCACCAGTGGTGGTAAACTGTCAGCCAAGTAATGCCATAACAACACACAAAATGAACATCTGACAACATATTGTCAACCAGTACAACAACCAAAGTATAAAAAAATATCTAAACGTCAATATCAATAACTAAACACTGCAAGCAGAAACACAAATACCTAATTTAACAAAGTAGGATGTGTTCTGGGATTTTAGTTTGTTTTATATATATTGAACATTGTTATTGGGGGTAGATTTAACACAGGAGAAATTGGGATATGTATTATAACGATCTGGAGAGGAGGTTTTATGGCTGGTGTTGTGGAGCTCATGCCATCTGCCTCTCTACAGTGTTGAAGCGGTTGAAGCTCAGGTTTGGCACAGCTCCTTCATCGTGGCTCTGCACACACTTTTCTGCTTCATTTACTACCTAGAAATGCATGCCCCATCTTCCACCTCACTTAGGCAACATCATCTGCCTCAGTTTCTGCAAGTTTGTGAAGTGATCCAAGCCAGAATCCTTAAGGAGACTTGGTGGAAAAATGGGCTTTAGCAGTTGAAAAACATCTCTGAAAAACTTGCAGATAAGTGCTCTCTATCTATGTCCCCTTTTCCACGCTTATACCAGCTTCTTTCATGACATTAGTGATTCTGCTATGTGTTTTTGTGACATACTGGCCAAACTGTATTAATTTAAAAAAAAAAAACTTAGTACTGTATAAGTACAGTATGCATGAATTAACTAAGCACACACAAACAAGAACCTCACTTTATATGTCACAAACAATATCAATAACAGACAATGACTATTCTGTGTACGGACACTGCACAATGACTACTACCGCAGCACTCTTGCAAGCTGTTACAGCTGTCTCGTTATGCCACTTCTCCAGGTATGAATGTCCACATTAAACCCCAAACGTTTTGTTTTCTACTGAATTTCAATTGATTTTCACCTATTGACTTTCATTTTTTACCTACAAACAGAGCAAAGTAGTTCTGAGAAATAGCACTGCACACTACCGACTTAGTCACCATTCTCTATCATTATAAGCTTTCTGCATGCACTTCACGTAATAATCTGTCATTGGTAAGCAGCTTGCTTGGCAGCTGGCTCTTTAACTGAATGGCATAACATCTGCTTGCAATCCCATCACCCTAAGTTTGCATCACAGCCATGCAGTCTCAGAGAGTACAGCTACTGGAGGGTGAAAGTGACACTCAGCAATCACTTATCTTCTGATAGGTCATTCGTCAGTTACTGGTGGCTTTCCGTGCCATCATTGCTCCTTTTCTAGTTCTAAGGTACTGGATCGTTATCAAGCTGTACTTACCCACGGTTCATTTTTGCTTAAATTATTTGTGTTTTATGACTTAAAGTACAGTAATATTGTTTCACTGTTATTTTATTAATATGTTGGAAATGTTTTACTGTAAAGCAATAAAGCATTAGAGATTTTTGTCACTGTTTCCCAAATTAGACATATTCATTGCAGGTTCTGACTAGAATTTGCACATGTTCCACAGCACATTCTGTACTGACTTCATTAGAAAGGAGTTTCGCGAGGAGGTCACTCGCAGAGCACAAAAGCCGAAGCGAACTGTCCGAAATGAAAGAGATGATCGCTACACTGGCTACGGCCATAAGTGAGCTAAAGAAGGATAACAAAAACCAGGAAATGCGTCTATTAAACGTTTTGACGTGACCTTTAAAGGCATAGTGGAGAAATTAGAGGAACACATTGAAGAAAATAGATCCAAACTGAAAAAGCTTGCCGATCAGTTGAATGACGTTACAGATCAGCTGGAGGATGTTAAGCAGGCATTCACGGCTCGAATTGAAACAGCGGAACAATTGGCATCTAACGTCGATGAAAAAGCTACAGCTGCGAATTCCGAATGCAAAAAACTCGGAGACAGACTTGCGGCCCTGGAAGATGGGTACAGAAGGAATAATATAAGAATTGAAGGCATACCTGAGAAACGACCAAGTTCAAACCCAGTGAAATTTGCAGTAGAATTACTCTCTAAAATAATTGGAGATGACTTTAAATTAGATACCAAGATAGCAGCAGCTTATCGCATACTCAGATCAAACACCTTTAAACCTAGGTCTTTTATTGTTCGCTTCGAGCGATTACGATATAAGCTTGATGTGATGGCACTTCTGAGACACAAGCAAGAGATTATACAGTAATACCTCGGATAACGACCACAATCCGTTCCGAAAAGTGGGTCGTTATCCGAAATGGTCGCTATCCGAAACAATTTTCTCCATAAGGAATAAAGGAAATAGAAATAATTGGTTCCTAGCCCCTGTTGACTCGCTAATATATGAAAGTTACAGGCTATATAGGTATGTTTTTTTTAAATGGGAACAGTTATAATACAGTACAAATGATGTTAAATAAAAATAAAAACATTAAAGAAAACATTTAAACATAAGAAAACATAGGAAAACTTATCGTTTTGACTGACATGTAGCATTGGTAGGCTTGGCTATGACCGACTGAAAATGCAATGTGTAGGAACAAAATCATTATGAATAAGCACATAACATAATTCTGTAACTAAAAACTAAAGAAATGACACTACAGCATGGAATAAATAAAAAAAATGTGGAATCTTACCTTTCTAGTGAGGCGATTACGACAGCAAAGGGAGGGTCACGGCAGAGGAGGGAGGGCATATGACAGATACGCTTAATTTTACGAAACTAATTTACAAAACACTTTTTTTTTATTTTTATGCTTTTTTTTTATGGAGGTGTGGGGAGGAAGGGGTAGAATTACTGCTTAGAGGGGGAATCCCCCTCCATGAGAACATCGGGGGATGTCCTCTGTCGCTTTGAGGTTGAAGAAAAAAAACTTGTCCAGTGTCTGTTGCTTCTGCCTTTTTTGTAGCACTTTTCGATAATACGACATCACATTATCATTGAACATGTTCAGGCTCCTACTGCCTACCGCACTGTTTGGGAAAGATTTTTCTACAAACAATTGCAATTCCCCCCACTTAGCACACATTTCTTTAATCACTGAACTTGGGACTTCCTCCTTCCCTTCCTCTTCCCCCTCCGAAGACATATCCTCAGCCAAATTCTTTTCTTGCTCAGCCTGAAGGTGCTGCAACTCTTCAGTAGTGAGTTCATTACTGTGCTCCTCCACAAGTTCTTCAACATCGTTATTATCCACCTCCAACCCCATGTTTTGGCCCAGGGAAACAATTTCATCAACAATTTCTGGTTCGAATCCTTCAAAATCTCGCTCTGGAACACAGTCTGGCCAGAGTTTTCTCCATCCTGCATTCATATTACGGTAGGTCACTTGGTTCCATGCATTATCAATAAGATGAACACAATTCAAAATGTTGAAATGATTCTTCCAAAATTCCTTCAGAGTTAAGTTGGTATCGTTCGTTATATCGAAGCACTTTCTGAATAAGGCTTTCGTGTACAATTTCTTGAAGTTTGAAATGATCTGTTAATCCATGGGCTGCAGCAAAGCAGTTGTGTTCGGTGGCAGATAACGAACTTGAATAAAGTCGAACTCTTCTTCTAAGTACTTGTCGATGTTTGGAGGATGTGCTGGAGCATTATCCAGCAGGAGAAGGCATTTGAGGGGAAGGTTGTTCTTCTCTAGGTATTCTTTCACAGCCGGGGCAAAAACTTCGGTCACCCACTCGACAAAAAATTGGCGGGTCACCCAGGCCTTAGAATTAGACCTCCACATAACAGGCAATTTCTGTTTTATTACATTATGCTTCTTAAATACTCTTGGATTGTCCGAATGGTAGACTAACAGCGGCTTCAGCTTAAAATCCCCACTGGCGTTACCGCACAATAGAAGAGTTAGCCTATCTTTCATAGGCTTGTGCCCTGACAATGCTTTCTCTTCCTTCGTTATGTACGTTTTATTCGGCATCTTCTTCCAAAACAGGCCTGTTTCATCCGCATTAAATACCTGTTGTGGGACGTAACTTTCTTCTTCTATGATTTTTTTTGAATTCTAGGATGAACTTCTCGGCCCCTGCCTTGTCGGAACTAGCTGCTTCCCCATGCCTTATGACGCTGTGGATGCCTGTTCTGTGCTTAAATTTTTCAAACCAGCCTCGACTGGCTTTGAAAACAAAATTACTCAAAGCACTTGTCTGTGGGGTTTTCTTCTTCAAATCTTCGTAGATTTGCAGCGCCTTCTCACTAATGAATGCCTCACTGATGCTAGCACCTTCTAACTGTTTTTCATTTATATACACAAGCAACAACTTTTCTACTTCGTCTATTATTTGAGGCCTTTGCTTTGTTATAATACTCACTCCTTTTGACACATTAGCTTCTTTAAGCTGCTCCTTTTTCTTTAAAATCGTCGAGATTGTCGACTTTGACTTGCCGTATTCTCTTGCGATATCCGACACACGCATGCCTCGTTCATACTTGGCAATAATTTCTTTTTTCAATTCAATTGTTGGCCACTGCCTTATTACTGCACTGCTACCAGCTCTCTTAATCTTCTTTGGAGCCATGATTGAGGGCTATATATTATTAAATAAAGCAACAAAATCACTAAATAAGAAGGATGCACACCGATAAAGATAATGAACGTCTGTTCGTAACCGTGTCTCGAGCGCAAAGGAAGATGGGAAGCTGTCCGCTGGTCGCGTGTGCGTCGCGTGTGCATGACGTAGCAATCTGTTCGCTATCCGAAATTTTGTTCGCTATCGGAGGCAAATTTTTAGTGAAATTTTTGGTCGTTATCCGAATTGTTCGTTATCAAAGGCGTTCTCTAACCGAGGTTCTACTGTATTTGAAAATAATCTCATTTGTATTTTCCCCAACTTTTCTCCTTTAACAGCTGCAAAACGCGCAGCCTACTTCGACATTAAAAAGCTGCTACGGAAAGCCGATATCAAATACAGCCTCTTGTATCCCGCCAAACTGAAAGTGGAAGTTCAAGACAAATACCATGTATTTTCCAGCAAGGAGGAAGCTGAAAAGGAATTAAAGAAGCTGTTCCCGACACTCTTTCGAAAGTCAATAATGAGCCGTATTCTGTCATGGCATGGGAAGGACTTATCATCTGCTGTCTGATCCACTTTTAAAGAGACGGGTATTATAATTATACATCCTTTTCTTTACTTGGACACTATATTTTTATGTTTTAATTACAGCTATAGACATGAGTGTGTGGAAGTGTGGAAGTAATTAAAGTAGGGGTTTTTTTTTTAACTACCCTAAAGTAGACTGTTTAACATCATACCCTTGGTTAAATGCTATTTCTACTATTGCATTAGGATCTACTAAGTATATCCTAGACTACTTGTTAAAATCATTCCCAGGGTTCATTATTTTATTATCTTAATATCTTAAAATTGCTGAAGATTATATTTTAAGCTTAAAGACTGTTAATGATTATATTTTTGGCAGATAGTATTTAGACTTTAGCTGCAATAGATATCTCTACTTTGTTTTAATTTTCAAAAGCCGCTGCGTTGGGTGCTAGTTTTGTTTTGGACGTGCTGTGTCTCTTAGTATGTCAGGGGACTGGGACATTGGAAGTGGGATTTAGCCTCATGTGGGGAGGCAAAATGGGGGGGTGGGGATATATATATATATATCAAATCTATTCTTCTAATCCTTATAACTATAAATATCAACGTAACAATAGGCTATATGGCAATAACTCGTGGGGAAATTTGAAATTAAGATTAAAACTGCCTTACTACCAGTTAAGACTATAAAACGACATCAAAAACTCAGAATCAATGTCTCCATGATGGGACAGTTAACTTTGTGAGCTGGAATGTTAAAGGCCTGAATCACGAATTAAAGAGAATGAAAGTATGCTCTCACCTAACAGGCTTAAACGCTAAAATAGTATTTTTACAGGAGACCCACTTACTAAGCAAGGATCAGCCCAGACTACAAAAAGACTGGACTGGCCAAATGTTCCATTCTATCTTTACAAAGAAAACTAGAGGTGTGGGAATTCTCATACACAGAACAGTCCCATTTGTAGCATCAGATGTAGTATTGGACCCTGAAGGGAGATATGTGATGGTCATGGGCAACCTATTTAACAGTAAAATGATTTTGATAAATGTTTATGCACCCAATGTCGATGATAAGGAATTCATGCAAAATCTATTTGCATCCATTTCCAATGTGAACACTCATAAAATTATAATGGCTGGGGACTATAATTGTGTTTTAAATCCACTCTTAGATAGGACTCCCGTCACAGTGGGGATGACATCTAACACTATAAAGACAATTACACAGTTTGTAACTGACCACAACTTATCAGACCCCTGGAGGTTTCTTAACCCAAACTCAAGAACATATTCGTTCTACTCACCAGTGCATCATAGCTACTCAAGAATTATTTTTTTATAGATAATAATTTCTTGCCTACGATTAAATCGTGCAAATATGACACAATTGTTATCTCCGACCATGTCCCTCTAGTCTTGGAGCTAAAATCATTAAGCTCCTCACACTCATATCGCCATTTGGTGTCTTAACCCTCTTCTATTAACAGACGAGAACTGCACAGAATTTATATCCAAACAAATCAGCTTCTTCATAGAGACAAACACACCCTCAGAGGTTTCTGCAGGAACACTCTGGGAAACTCTAAAGGCCTTCTTAAGAGGACAGATTATTTCATATCTTTCCCACAGAAATAAATTAGAAACCAAGAGAGCGTCAGAGCTAAGAAGCGAAATTACTAGAATAGATGAAGAACAAGCCAGGCGTCCAAGTGAGGCTCTTCATAGGAAAAGGCAGGTTCTGCATACAGAACTCAACATCTTGACAACTAAAGAAACTGAACAACTTATTTATAAGTCAAGACATCATTACTATGAACACAGAGAGAAAGCTAATAAGCTTTTAACTGAACAAATCCACAAGCAAGAAGTTTGCAATGCAATCCCAGTAATCACCAACACGAATGGAGATGAAATCATTGACCATAAAAATATAATGCACACATTTAGAGATTATTATAAATCCTTATATTCTACTGAGGGCGGCACGGTGGCACAGTGGTAGCACTGCTGCCTCGCAGTTAGGAGACCCAGGTTCGCTTCCCGGGTCCTCCCTGCATGGAGTTTGCATGTTCTCCGGGTACTCCGGTTTCCTCCCACAGTCCAAAGATATGCAGGTTAGGTCGATTGGCGATTCTAAATTGGCCCTAGTGTGTGCTTGGTGTGTGGGTGTTTGTGTGTGTGTCCTGCGGTGGGTTGGCGCCCTGCCCGGGATTGGTTCCCTGCCTTGTGCCCAGTGTTGGCTGGGATTGGCTCCAGCAGACCCCTGTGACCCTGTGTTCGGATTCAGCGGGTTGGAAAATGGACAGATGGATGGATATTCTACTGAGTTCAAAGAAGACAACACACAATATAATGCATTTCTGGATACATTACAGACACCACAAATAGATACTTTAAGTGCTGAGGAACTGGATAAGTCTCTGACCCTATCAGAATTACTAGATGCTATAAAGTCACTTCAAAGCGGGAAATCAGCAGGCCCTGATGGCTACCCTGTAGAATTTTATAAGAAATACTCCACTCAGCTAGCTCCCCTCTTATTGGCAACATTTACAGAAGCTAGAGACAATCAAGTTCTACCTCAAACTTTTCGTCAAGCATTAATCACCATCTTTCCTAAACAAAATAAGGACTTGTTACAATGTGCATCATACAGACCAATTTCACTCCTGAATAATGATGTTAAGATACTCTCAAAAATTATAGCTAGAATGATGGAGAAAGTGCTGCCTTCGGTAATATCACAGGATCAAACTGGATTTATTAAAGGCCGACACTTATCTTCCAATCTCCGACGCCTGTTTAATGTAATATATTCACCAGCAAAGTTAAACGGAGCTCCGTTAGCAGTAGTGTTATTTGTTCTCTTATTTCTTCTTATCCCAAGGTATCCTGTATTTACCCAACCCGAGGAGGTTCTATTACAGTATATGTAAGCATATATAAACATGAGCGGCATGAAAGGGGCTCAGAAAGAAATGAAATCCAAAGCTACATCCAAGCCTAGACAGGCATCAAGTCAAGTTCAAGGTATGGCCTTTCAGAGACTGACCTGGAACAGACAGGCAAAAGCACAGTACCCCGCTCTGCTGCATCATCTCCAGTCGAGAGTGAAAATGGGAGCAAATGTGCAAGTGATGCAAGTCTTGATAGCTTGCCGATTCCAGAAGGTCACTTGAAACTGGAAATGGCCTTGTAGTCCGCGCTTTCATTTACTCCTCGTGAGCTGGGAGCATAGGCTGTAATAGGGCTTGCCGCTTCACCAGCGGAGCCGAAACGATCTGTCCGAACTGAAGGTAATGATTACTACAATGGCCACGGCCATAAATTAGCTCAAGAAAGATATTAAGAAAGATATAAAGAAAGAAATAAATGGTATGCTCAAGACAAACGAGAAGCTGCGGCTGGAGCTGCAGGACCTGCAGCAGGATAATAAAGACTTGACGAAACGTGTATATAATCACTTTGAGGCAGCCTTTAAAGGTATGCTGGAAAAAATTGAGGAGCACATTCAGGAAAATGCGTCTAAGTTTGAGAATTAGCTGAAAGCACTTGTCGATCAGCTGGAAGACGTTAAGCAGACATTCACGACTCAAATTGAAACAGCCGTACATCTGGCATCCACCACTGATAGAAAAGCAACACCTGCAAATTCCGAATACAAAAAACTTGGAGACAGACTTGCTGCTCTGGAAGATGGATGCAGAAGGAATAATATTAGAATCGAAGGTCTACCTGAGAATCACGAAAGTCTAAACCCAGTGAAATTTGTAGCTGAACTATTCTCAAAAATAATTGGAGAGGACTTTAAATTAGACACTGAGATAGCAGCAGCTTACCACATATGGGGATGAAATACCTCTAAATGTAGGACTCTTGTCTTGCACTTTGAGAAATTACAATCTAAATTTAATGTAAAGTCACTTCTCAGACAGAAACAAGAGATTATATTTGAAAATAACCACATTCGTATCTTCCCTGAATTCTCACCCTCAACAGCTGCTAAACATGCCACTTTTTACAACATTAAACAGTGCTTACGGAAAGCCGAGATCAGATACAGCCTCTTATATCCTGCCAAATTGAAAGTGGACATTCAAGTCTAGCATTACATCTATACCTTTGCGGAGGAAGCAGAATAAGAACTAAGAAAACTGAGCCTGACACTTTTCTGAAATACGATCGTGAGTCGCACCCTGTCATGGCATGGCAAAGAAGATCTTACCGGCTGTCTGATCTGCTTGCAATGATACTGGTACTGTAATTATACATCCTTTTTCCCTTATCGGCCATCTTTCTGTTTATGTTTTCAGTACTATTATATGTGTATATGTATGTATGTGTGGAAAAAATTAAATTAGTAACTTAATTTTTTTTTTTTTTAAGGAGACTGTTTAACATCATACCCTTGGTTTATTGTTATTGTTATTATTATATTAAGGTTTGCTATGCTTATCCAGGGCCACTTTATAACACCATCTCTTGGGTTTACTATCCTACTATTTCAATACTGTTAAAGATTATATTTTATGCTTGAAGTATTTGGACTGTATTGTCAATAGATATCTCAGTTTTAGTCTTCATACGCCACTGCTGCAGTGCTTGTTTTGTTTTGGACGTGCTCTGCCTCTAGGTATGTCAGAGGACTGGGACTTTGTGAAGTGTGGTCCAGCCTCAAGTGGGGAGGCAAAATGGGGGCTGGGGGGACTAGGGGGGAAGAGAAAGAGAGCAAGCTATATCAAATCTATCCTTTTAATCCTTATAATGATAAGTGCCAACGTAACAATAGGCTTCATGACAATAACTCCTGGGAAAATTAGAAATTTAGGTCAAAGCTGTCTCGCTTTCATTTAAGACTACAAAATGACATCAAAAATTCAGAATTAATGTCTCCATGACCGGACAGTTAACTTTATGAGATGGAATGTTAAAGGCCTGAATCACGAATTAAAGAGAAAGAAAGTACTCTCTCACCTAACAGGTCTAAACGCTAAAATAGTATTTTTACAGGAGGCCCATTTATTAAGCAAGGATCAGTTCCAGGTGCAAAAAGACTGGATTGGCAAAATATTCCATTCCAGCTTTACAAAGAAAACTAGAGGTGTGGGAATTCTTATACATAGAACGGTCTCATTTGTAGTATCAGATACAATATGTGATCCTGAAGGGAGATATGTGATTGTCATGGGTAATTTATTTAACTGTAAAGTGATTTTGATAAATGTTAATGCACCCAATGTGTATGATAAGGAAATCATGCAAAATGTATGTGCATCCATTCCCAATGTGAACACTTATAAAATTATAATGGCCGGGGACTTTAATTGTGTTTTAAATCCAGACTTAGATAGGTCTCCTGTCACAGGGGTGATGACATCTAACACTGCAAAGACTACACAGTTTATAACTAATCACAGAGTTTGCATGTTCTCCCTGTGTCTGCGTGGGTTTCCTCCGGGCGCTCCAGTTTCCTCCCACAGTCCAAAGTCATGCAGGTTAGGTGGATTGGCGATTCTAAATTGGCCCTAGTGTGTGTTTGGTGTGTGGGTGTGTTTGTGTGTGTCCTGTAGTGGGTTGGCACCCTGCCCGGGATTGGTTCCTGCCTTGCGCCCTGCCTTCCTGCCTTGCGCCACAACTTATCAGACCCCTGGAGATTTCTAAACCCAAACTCAAGAGCATATTCCTTCTACTCACCAGTGTAACATTGCTACTCAAGAATTGATTATTTCTTTGTAGATAGATGTTTTAAAGTCACTTCAGAGTGGGAAAGCAGCAGGCCCAATGGCTACCCTGCTGAATTTTATAAGAAATTCTCCACTCAGTTAGCTCCCCTCTTATTAGCAATATTTACAGAAGCTAGGGACAATAAAATTCTACCTCAGATTTTTCGCCAAGCATTGTTCACCGTCTTTCCTAAACAAAATAAGGACTTATTACAACATGCATCATACAGACAAATTTAACTTCTGAATAATGATATTAAGATACTCTCCAAAGTTCTAGCTAGAAGGATGGAGAAAGTGCTGCCTTCAGTAATATCACAGGATCAAACTGGATTTATTAAAGTCCAACACTTAGCTTCCAATCTTCGACGCCTGTTTAATATAATATATTCACCCACAAAGTCAAACACCCTGGAGATATTATTATCGTTGGATGCAGAAAAAGCATTTGATATGATTGAACTGACTACCTTTTCACTACATTGGAGAAATTTGGGTTTGGCCTGAACATTTGTGCATGGATCAAACTACTGTATGCCAATCCAGAAGCTTCGGTTTGTATTAACAACATTAATTCAGACTGCTTTAAACTAGAATGTGGTACCAGACAAGGATGCCCCTTGTCACCACTGCCTTTTGCAATCGCCATTGAGCCACTGGCAGTTCATTGTAGAAATGCTTATGAGATAAAGGGGATTATCAGAGAAGAACTTGAACAGAAAATGTATCTATATGCAGATGATATGGTACTGTATATATCAGATTCACAAAATACTGTGCCTGCAGTCCTAAGAGCATTTACAGAATTTCAAAAGATTTCTGGTCTCAGAATTAATTTGATTAAAAGTGTGCTCTTTTCAGTGAATTCTCAAGCATACAATATTAGATTGAACATCTTCCCTTTTATCATCGCAGATCAGTTTAAATACCTAGGGGTAAACATCACAAGTAGACATAAAGCTCTCTATCAACAAACATTCGCCGTCTGTATGGAAAAAATTAAGCAAGCCTTACATAGATGGTCAACCCTTCATCTCACTTTAGCTGGAAGAATTAACATTGTTAAGATGAATATCCTTCCTAAGCTTCTCTTTTTATTTCAAAACATTCCAATATACATCAATAAATATTTTTTTAAGAAATTCGATTCAAACATAATCTAATTTATTTGGAATTCAAAACATCCACGCATCCAAAGTGCAACCCTACAAAGGCCAAAGGCAGAAGGTGGCATGGCTCTACTTAACTTTCAGTTTTATTACTGGGCAGCAAATATACAAGCTATTAAAACCTGTACATGGACACAAATAGATGAACATACACACGCTTGGTCTGCAATAGAAATAAAATCCTGCAGCACTTCTTTACATTCCTTGCTTTGTACCCCAATAAATGCAAGTTATCGCCAATATACTAACAACCCAATTGTGCTTCACTCACTCAGAATATGGAACCAAGTAGGAAGCATTTTAAGATAAAGAAGCTTTTATCTGTGGCACCTCTGCACGAGAACCACGTTTTTCCACCTTCTCAAACATATGCAATTTTTAATGTCTGGAAAACATTTGGGATTATATCACATCCTACAAACAATTACATTCCAAATTTAACTTTCCAGCAACATATTTCTTTCACTACCTTCAAATCAGAAACTTTGTTAAACAGGACCTGCCCAATTTTCCTCACCTCCCACCCACCTCTATGCCAGAAAAAATATTGATCTAATCTTGAGGATCTCAGATAGCATTTCTGCAATACAGTAATCCCTCGCTACTTCGCGGTTCACTTTTCGCGGATTCACGACTTCGCGGATTTTATATGTAAACATATCTAAATATATAATGCGGATTTTTCGCTGCTTTGCAGGTTTCTGCAGACAATGGGTCTTTTTACTTCTGGTATTTGCTTCCTCAGTTGGTTTGCCCAGTTGATTTCATACAAGAGATGCTATTGGCGGATGGCTGAGAAGCTACCCAATCAGAGCACGCAGTTAAGTTCCTGTGTGCTGCTGATTGGCTCAGCTACGGAGTGCTGCATTAACCAGGAAGTCTCATCTCACTCATTCAGCGTTAACGTGCTCTTGCTACTGCATTCAGGGGATTATCACCTTCATCGTCATCATTTTTACTGTGCAGCATATTCATCACCATCATCACGTCATATATAGCTACGTGTACTTCGCTATACAGTAAGTGTAAACTTATCTACCGATTTCATATTGTTTAGCAGTTGTCCCTGTTATTAACAGAGTAAAGGGTGGGTTGTAAACAATACAGGGAGGGTTTAAAAACGTCCAAATACACGTTAAATAATTAAATAAATATGGTGTCCCTACTTCGCGGAAATTCAGTTATCGCGGTCGGCCTTGGAACCTGTCTCCCGCGATAAGTGAGGGATTACTGTATATAAAACCATTTTACAGTCCCTCCCTTTCAAAGATCCCAGAGGACAGTGGGAAAATGATCTCTCACTCAATATCTCAGAAAGGGAGTGGAAGGTAGCAATGCAGAGAATCCACTCGAGCTCCATATGCGCAAAGCATACAATTATTCAACTCAAAATTATATATCAAGCACATCAGTCTCGCTTAAAATTGTCCAAAATGTTTCCAGGGCAAGATCCAACCTGCGAATGTTGCAATCAAGTTCCAGCCTCATTGGGCCACATGTTTTGGGCCTGTGCCAAATTAACATCATTCTGGACCAAAATCTTTAAATGCCTTTCAGACAGCCTTGGTGTCACAATCCCTCCTAATCCATTAGCAATTGTGTTTTGTGTACTTCCAGATGGGCTTAAAGTGGAGAAGGACAAACAAACTGTAATTGCCTTTACTACACTATTGGCACGTAGACTTTTATCTTGCTCAACTGGAAGAATCCTAACTCTTGCCTGAAGAAGGGGCATGGGTTGCCTGGAAAGCTTGCATATTGTAATCTTTTTAGTTAGCCAATAAAAGGTGTCATTTTGCTAGACTTCTTACTTCTGCCAATCTGTAATACCTTGAGCTAATGTTTTTATAATGGGAAATCAACATTCTTGTATTATTGCACTAATGATTTGTAGAGTTTTTGCAAATCTACTTTCAAATATGTTACCTAAATATTTAATTTCAGTGCCTGAAAAATACTCCCCTCTATCTTTTTCTCTTGCTCTCGTAGAGTACATATCTTTGCACATCTACAGCATATGGATTTCCCATGTTAAACTCTTAATTACCCCATCTTTGAAAAGGATGGCAGCTGTTTTGTGTTGTTTCAGTACCTTAGCCATCAGACAATGAACACTACACAAAGCACTGTGACTGCATGTAATCTTCTTTTATGCTTCTGCTGTCAGCAGCACCTGCCAACATCCCTGAACTGGGTTAAGGGTGCTAATGTAGTACATGCTTTTCAGGTTACAAGTGTTAACTCATCTATCTTACAATTTTTTTAAAAGAAAGCATGAAAAAATTATTATGAAAGCAAACAGACTCATCTGGTTTCAGCTTTAAAAGTTAGATGAAATCACAATCGAGTCCGAAATGATTCTAGTTTTTGTATAGCTGTAGGGTGTACTCACACTAGCAATTTGCTTTGTGCCCGAGCAGTTTGTTCGCATATACCCCCCCCAAGTCTAGTTGATTTGGCTAGTGTTGTCACCTCTTGCTGGGCCAATCATACCATGCCCTGGCCCACTTGGAAGAGGTGGGCACAGGCATGTTTCAGTAGGATTCACATTCAGTGTGATCGATAAACGTGCCCGAGCATAGAACACAGACATGACGTCAATGATACAACGTCATTTCATTTGATATCTTTTAAGTTAAAAACAGATTTTTATTTTCACCTTACAGATGAACATGAATTGCAGTTGGCAAGTTGCAAATTCCTTCTTTAACATCATTTATCTCTGTAAAAATCTTCTCATATGTGCAGCATGATTAACAGCAAAATGCTGCGTTGCACACTCAATAAATCTGTATAAGGGTAAAGCGTTATCCTGCCCTACATGGCTCAAAAAAAAAACACAAAATAAGTAAAACCATTTTGACATACATGCTGCCTCTCTGTGTTCAGACCTTGTTTTGGCTTTACACAAAGTCACATGGTGATGACAAAAGTGTGCCCGGGCCCAGGACAGTGTGAGTGCAGGCCAGCAGGGAAGCAGGGAGGGGGGAATCATAGTCAAGCACGGTACGGAACAAATGTGCGTAGTGTGAGTACGCTCTTAATTTAATTTGTAATGGCATCTGGACTTTGACATGATGTTTGCTGTATTCACCTGCATGTTGTAGTATGGTATTCTGCTCAGATAATTCTGTTCTACCTGGAGTTACAAGGGAAAAAGATATTCTGCATTCTGCTTTAGGAGTTTATGCATCTCTAGATTCTCTGTTGGTGAAAGTTTGTCAAGGTTTATTACGTTCCTTTTAGTAAAGACCCTTTGTTTTGTAAGCTCCTTATTAGATACCTTGGAAACAGAGAGCTGAAGGAAAGAGAACTGTGGTCCCCTTCTGTGTTAAATATGTTTCCCCTGATAATTCTGCCTCCATGGAGAAAACCTTTTATCTTTCTCGTAGGATTTAAATTCTTGAGTCACTAGCCACCAAGTGTTTTGAAATTATTTTTTGCTTATTTCTCTTGATTTATATATTCACCATTATTCCATTTAGAGAAAAAATGGCTTTATGAGTGTGAATGCCAAGCACTGTTTGCACAACATACAGTATAAGGAAGAATTCACACAGACAGAGGTCTTCATTTAATCTTTTGTGGCTTATTACTTTTATTGCATTGCATTATACCTTTTTAATGGTCTCCTTTGGTGTAGAAGTGAGTTTCTGTCAACTATGTAACAACATTTCTTTCACAGCCATGTTATTCTCATCTGGTCCATCTTGTATTAGAACTTCAGGACAATTATTTTTTAAAACAAGCTATTTAGCATAAACAAAAGGTTGCCAGCCCCGCTCACCTATAATTTCCAAAATAGAACTGAATCAAGTCTTGAAAGTCGCTAAAGTACCAGACTCTAGCACACAATATAGTAATTTGTTACATGTGTCTATGGTTCTCTGTGTGAAACGAAACTTTCTAACATGTGGAAAATCTATCTTTAACAAGTTTCCATCAGTGTCTCCAAGTTCTTGTTGAACAATGCAATTTAGTGTTACACCTGGGATCCACTCTACTAATGCTTATGGCAATATTACTTGAGACAAGTTTTATGTCACCACTATACAGTCCCATGAGAAATCCTTACGTTCCTCACAAACAAAGTATTTTTGTTCCTTTTGATAATCCTTTACACTGTGGTAATATGGTAACACTATCTTAGCTATATTTACTCTTATCCATCCTATCACTTGTTTCTTTCCACAGTATACTGATGTAGCAGCCCCAGTTTTGGGTCTTTTTATGTCTATATCATAAATTATTAGAATACATCTTATATATAAACGCCTACGCATGGAAGTATGTGTGTCTGTCTGTCCGGCCATGAAGTGTGAGGCTACTACAGCATGAAGCTCAGCAAGATGAAAGGCGGCCCCAAGTTAACGAGTCAGAAGAAGAAAGTGACTGTGTTGCCAAAGTAAAACTGCAGAGAAAAGAGAGAAACTCTTACACAAGAGAGACGAGCACATCGGCAAAATGGTATCCCTTTTACTTTTCCTCCTGCTGCTAATACACAAACGATGCAAGCATGTCAGCTAAATGAAACCTAGGAGAGAGATGCCCAGAGTAGTTCCTTTCAATTAACTGATGTCTCTACAGTTCATTTTTTTTTTTACGATTTCAATAGTTTCTAGGACCTCTGGCTTTTTTACAGCACGGGTTTACACAGCTAGTTATATTATAAATATAGTTCCTTCTTGGGACATACTGTGTAATTTTTCCATTTAAGGAATGCAAGTTTCAATTATGCATGGAATATGCTGTCTGGACTTTTATTTATTGCTTTGCACCCTCCCCCATCATAACCTACCATCTTTGGGGGAGGAGCGAAAGCTTTAGATTCGTCAAAAATTTCAATATCCAGTTTTTGATGGATCTTGACATTTTAGGGTCCCCTGATAATAAAAACATTGATATCTTGATGACGGGTGTGCGTCTGTCTGTGTGTCACAGTTTCTTGAGGACAGTCTAGAGCTAAAATGGTTAGATGGAAAAATACCAAACTTGAAACCTAAGCCTGTTACAAGATGACGATGTGCTGATAAGTTTTTGAGCCAAACCATGCAAGAGAAAAAGGCACTCTAGAGGAACCTTCAAATACTGTACTTCTGCAATTAATTATAAATTATTCTTGTCAATTGCAATCATAATGATCTATTTTATGATTAGAAAGATCAGCATCAGAGTGGTAAATAATTACTGAAATGTTATTGAATAGTTTGGGTAACTTGGTTACTAGGGCGCAAAGCCTACTGACACTCACGTCTGAATTTTTTATTTTTTTCAGTTATAACTGGCTTGCATCTTAAGGAATAGTCCATCACATTTCCCTCAGTGTGTAATGATCTTTCTGCCCTATCTCCATTTTCTTCTGAGATATACATTGAGCAAACAGGAAAGGATCTAATTCATAGCTATGGAACCACTCAGTTTTGTCCTGAATCTGTGTTTAGACACAAAATTAATATTTATAATGTACGGAAGTTTTGTATGTTTTTTTCTTATTTGTTATTTTAATCATTATTATGGTGATGTCAGCACACTGCCATTTTGTCTGTATTTTCTTATCTGGGCTCCACCATTTAACGGTACAAATTTATGTGTTATGTTCAGCGGGCATGAGATTTCAGAGGGCATCTGGAAGGAAAAGACGTAATCAAAAAACTGAAGTGAACGTCAGAACCAGGAGAACAACTATCAGTAACTGAAGCCAAAACTTGCAACACAAAATCTGAGTCAAGAAAGATTGCAGACAGTTCAAGAACCAGAGAAAGAAAACAAAGAAAATTTTTCAAAAGTTTTGAAGAGTCTTGGAATTGTCATAGTCAGATGAGGAAGTATACCCTTTGTTGACCTTTTATCCCTTTGCGATATGACTGACAGTGCCATAACCTCTGAGGACTTGCCTACTCCAGGACAGTCCTGGCAACAGAAATCAATAATAGTGCCGCAAAAATGGCAGAAGTAAAATGTCCCAAGTAAAAAATCTAAATCATATCCTGAAATGTTATTCAATGTTATTGTTGAGGCGGCTGACCGGAGCTGTGGCCGTAAAGTGGTCGGTGCCTGTCGTGGCGGCAATCCCTGAACCCGTTGGTGGACACTGGCGGTGAGGGATGCTGTCAAGCTGAAGAAGGAGTCCTACCGGTCCCTTTTGTCCTGTGGGACTCTGGAGGCAGCTAATAGGTACCGGCAGGCCAAGCGGAATGCGGCTTCGGTGGTTGCTGAGGCAAAAACTCGGGCATGGGAGGAGTTTGGGGAGGCCATGGAGAACGACTTTCAGACGGCTTTAGGAGATTCTGGTCCACCGTCCGGCGTCTCAGGAGGGGGAAGCAGTGCAGTGTCAACACTGTATATGGTGGGGATGGTGCGCTGCTGACCTCAACTCGGGACGTTGTGGGTCGGTGGGGGGAGTACTTCGAAGACCTCCTCAATCCCACTAACATGCCTTCCAATGAGGAAGCAGAGCCTGGGGACTCGGAGGTGGGCTCCCCCATCTCTGGGACTGAGGTCACAGAGGAGGTCAAAAAACTCCTTGGTGGCAGGGCCCTGGGGGTGGATGAGATACGCCCGGAGTTCCTCAAGGCTCTGGATGTTGTAGGGCTGTCTTGGTTGACACGTCTCTACAACATCGCATGGACATCAGGGACAGTGCCTCTGGATTGGCAGGCCAGGGTGGTGGTCCCCCTCTTTAAGAAGGGGGACTGGAGGGTGTGTTCCAACTACAGAGGGATCACACTCCTCAGCCTCCCTGGAAAAGTCTATTCGGGGGTTCTGGAGAGGAGGGTCCGTCGGATAGTCGAACCACGGATTCAGGAGGAACAGTGTGGTTTTCGTCCTGGATGCAGAACAGTGGACCAGCTCTACACCCTTAGCAGAGTCCTGGAGGGTGCATGGGAGTTCGCCCAACCAGTCCTGTCCTGTTTGCTTCATCAGGCCGTGATCTTCAGCTCTCACTGGATCGGTTCACAGCTGAGTGTGAAGCGGCTGGGATGGGAATCAGCACCTCCAAATTCGAGACCATGGTCCTCAGCCGGAAAAGGGTGGAGTGCCCTCTCAGGGTTGGGAGCGAGATCCTGCCTCAAGTGGAGGAGTTCAAGTATCTTGGGGTCTTGTTCACGAGTGAGGGAAGAATGGAGTGTGAGATCGACAGGCAGATCGGTGCGGTGTCTGCAGTGATGCGGGCTCTGCATCGGTCTGTCGTAGTGAAAATGGAGCTGAGCCGTAAGGCAAAGCTCTCAATTTACCAGTCGATCTATGTTCCTACCCTCACCTATGGTCATGAGCTATGGGTAGTGACCGAAAGAACGAGATCGCGAATACAAGCGGCTGAAATGAGTTTCCTCCGCAGGGTGTCTGGGCTCTCCCTTAAAGATAGGGTGAGAAGCTCAGTCATCCGGGAGGGGGTCAGAGTAGAGCCGCTGCTCCTCCACATCGAGAGGAGTCAGATGAGGTGGCTCGGGCATCTGATCAGGATGCCTCCTGGACGCCTCCCTGGTGAGGTGTTCCGGGAACGTCCAACCGGGAGGAGGCCCCGGGGAAGACCCAGGACACGCTGGAGGGACTATGTCTCCCGGCTAGCCTGGGAATGCCTCGGGATTCTCCTGGAAGAGCTAGAAGAAGTGGCCGGGGAGAGGGAAGTCTGGGTATCTCTGCTCAAGCTGCTGCCCCCGTGACCCGACCTCGGATAAGCAGAAGAGGATGGATGGATGGATGGATGGATTATTCAAGAATAAATAAAGCCAATGGATTTCTTGGAGTTAACAAACCCCAGTAGACAAAACATTTTACACAGATGACCCCTAGGTGAGATGCAAAAAAAATTCAAAAAAGAAGACCCCGACATCATGGCTTTTAAAGTGCAAAATGCCATCAAATGTGTCAAATACACAAAAATTCCCTTCAAGGGAGGGGAAAATTGTAAAACCTCTGCCTTAAAAAGACAAGGCAAAACATTAAACTTTAAATTTAACAAATCTGTGAAATATTCAAAAATGAAAGAAAAAGGGAAAATGCCTTTAAAGCTTATCCAAGTCCTAAAATCCAGAAACCAGAAACAAAAATGTAAGAAAATAGCAAAACTTAAAGAAAATAATACTCACAAGATGAAACATATTATACAACACTCACAACGAACCTTTAAAAAGGTGTACTCCCCAGATTGAAATGTAAAATCTGAGGACAGTCATTAATGGTGGCCCCACCACTTGGGGTTCCTCCCACAGAAAGCAAGGAACATAGGCAAACAACATAAATACACAGTACATAAATACTAAATAATACATTAGCATAACAGTGTTAACAACAATTACATAAAAAATAAAAATGTATGAAAAAAATCATTCAAAAACAGAAATAACTAAAAAGATAAAGGCAAACTTAAGCCAGGGAACAAATCATGGCTGAAACATAATATTGTGCCTTCCTTAACATTGTGCTGGTGTTTTTCACAAAAGAAGCATTTCAGATTCTTACATACTCAATATTTAAGCCTTGATCATAACAAGTGTGAGTCATTTTTCCCACCTACCTAATTGCCATTTTGGCCATCATTTTTTATCATTAATTTTTGCTTTAGATTAAAAAATGTATTGCCATTTTCTGTGCAAAGTTCCCCCAGCTTCAGTGTACATGGCTAATAGGCAGATACCCAAAGTAGGACATGCATGCTTATCCAGCTTCTGTTGGGTTACATCAGCTTGTGCATCTTTCAAGTGCACCTGTCAGCAGAGGTTTAGACATAAGACATAAGAAATCTGTCTGCTGGCTGGCCCTTTCACTTGAAAGGGAGTATAGTGAGAAACCATAATGGGGCTTTCTGAGAAGCTCACACTTCAAAAGCAGTTTCTCTTTGGATAGGAGATTGTCAGCTTTGTGGTTGACAATAGAAGCTTTCCAATCAAAATGTACAAGAATGAGATGGGGATATGGACATTCTTGTTACACAGCAGCCCATTTTGTTTTAGACATACTGTATTCAAATAAACAAATGAGTTCAAGATAAACTATGCCACAGTTCTTATAGCTGGACTATTATTTTTTTTTTATACTTTCAAATTACATTCGACTACTGGAATTAATTTTGACAGCCTCGTTACATAGTATTTTCCATGACCTTTTCCTATGTATTGCTATACCTGTATGTGGGTAGAAGAAACAAACTAGTGAATTCAACCTTGAAAGCAGGTCAATATTAACTCAGTTTCCTATCATTAGTTCTGGTATTTTTTGTTATTTTCAAGTAGAAATACACTATTTTGTGTCATCTCTTGGGAGTTTAAATGAGGCCAATACAATACCTCACATTTTTTCTTTTTGTAAGACCATTGTTTAAAACAATTCACAATGTTATGTACATTCTTCTTCTCTTATGCACCCATTTTTTTCTTTTGAACTGCTAGACAGAGAAATTAGTTTGTGTCCCCTGGATTTTGTTCCCATTAATTGCCATGTCTATAACTGTAAAAATAGATCTGCATTGATATTGTGAGAGTTGGCTGTTTCTATTTTCAGCATATATGTATTCCCTTGCCTCTTGTCAGGATATTCTTCATCAGTCATTTTAGTGTTTACGTGGGATGTTTTACTCTGTTCTACTTATAGGAGCCCAATTTGGCATTTTTCCTTGATGGCTAAATTCATGTGCCCTTTATGAATTCATCAAATGTAAGTTAATATAACAAGACTGAACTGTGTATCTGGGTAAGTCATAATTTGTAAATTAGTTGTAGGATAATGTTTTAAAAGAGTATGCTTCTGGGGGAATGTCTACATACATTATTTACTAAGGCTTTGTGGCACAGCAAGTGCCCGAGGGAGTCGTTATTACATACTGCCCTCAATACACTGTGTCTTCTCCTACCCTCATCTCTTAGTTACTTGTATTGTCTGCTTTTATTTCTGTGCCTTGTCGAGAAGGTCAACTTCAAAAAAATCTCAGCTGTCTCACAGGTTTATGCAGGGTAAACAGGGTGCTTCAATTATCACATTTAGAGCTTAGTAGGTTTATAGCGGGGTCTTAACCTGATCATATTGTGGTCAAGGATCCAGCTGAATCCTACCATTTTTTTTATCTCCTCAGAGCATTTACAGCAAGTAAATTATTTTGTATGCCCGGCTTACATTCACCTCAGTGATTAGATCTTCAATGAAATCAGAAAGTTCTCTTTTGCAAAGCAGGCTTTTCCTAACACTGTGCTTATTTTTTACTGAGAATACAATAACTTAATAGCCACTGTTTTTTCAGTCGTATTCACATCGTTCAATAATATCGCTCAGCTCTTATATAAGGCTTCCTAGCACTTATGTATTAACATTTTGAAGAGGGCAGTACAAAAAGCATGCTTAGGATCCTGACTTTGGAAATTCCCTTGTGTCACAACAGTAATGATCTACAAGTATTCCAGACACAGAAAGATTTTATTTAAAAAAATGAATTTGCTATTTATAAATCATTTTGTATAATTCCTGTGCGATTACGTAAGCAAGAAAAAAGTTCACTTGTAAGTACTGTCAATTATTCATTTTTTAAGCAGAGATCATGATGGTTTTAGAACGGGGAGAATGATCAGATATTTGCATTCTATAAATAAAGTAGAGCCCTTTCACAGTCATCGTGTTCAATGATGTAAACTTTTGCAAAATTAAGTACACTAATACTGACAATGTAGTCAATGTGCTGGAGGCAGTCATATGTTCAAGGGCATCTGCCAAAGATTTCTAAGTCCTGCACACATCTGACGCGGTCCAGTGAGCAGACAGCCACCTCAATGTAGCAGACTGCATGGAGTTCATCACAGGCTTTAAAATGGAGACCAAAGAAGAAGAAGAGGAATGGGGGTGGGGGTGGGGGTTGGAGAGAAAGAACGAAGTAGATGGAAATTTAAAGCAAATGTTAAAAAAAATAAAGCAAAAGATTTAAAAGAAGGACGAGAAAAAAGATGAAAAAAGCAAAGGCTTATTAATAAAAGCTTCATATTGTTTACAGTCTGTGAACTGGTCATGAAACACCATAGTGTTATGATTTGTTAATTAATTAAATTTATACTCCAGTACACAAATATTTAAGCATCAAATGCTAACTGTAGTGAAGGGTATAAATCTATAAATGTTTGCTATGCTTAAATAATCTTTTCAATTAAAACTAAAGCATACACTTTGAATAACCAAATAATCTTCTTTAAAAAATTGTACTTCTTGTTCCACTCTTCATATTTTACCTAATCCATTATGAAAGATCAGCCTCGACACAGACAGACACGGACTCCAAATGTCCAAAACACGCACCGTTTATTTTTCCCACAACACACACAGTGCACAAATCACCACAATACAGCTCTGTCCTTTTTTCCTCCTTCCTTCAGCCACCTCCACTCCTCTCTTGCAAGCTCCATCTACTGCCACCCAACTCCGGCTCCCCGAATAGATTGAGACAGCCCTAAATATCCCGCCCCTGATGTGCTCCAGGTGCTCAGTGATGGTCTTCTGGCAGCACTTCCTAGTCTGGCGGAAGTGTTCCCCTTGCACCTGGAAGCACTCCGGACGTACATTGTTCCTGTTCCGGCAGCACTTCCGAAAGTACTGTTGTCTTTGGCTCAGGAACCATCCAGGCGGCCCCTAGCGGTGGCAACGGACGCACACAGAGCTGAGCTTGCCAGCTCCGTATCCATGGCGCTCATGGAATCCAGGGGGGCGGCCCTCTTGCATCCAGGGGAATATATTGCCCCTCTCCAAGTCCTTCTCTGTTCCAGGCGTCCTGGTGGGGCAAGATCCCTGGTTGTCTGCCACACCATCTATTCAGCCTTTCTTCAGTAAAGGTTGCAGATTATTGGGAGCCAGAGCCAGTTCTTGCAGGAATGGACATAAACCAAAACCAACCATGCACATTGTCTCACTCCAGGAACATTTAGAGTTGCCCATCAACCTAACTGCCTGTCTTTGCGTTGTGAGCTAGATAATACGTGATATCTGCTCCTCCATCCATTTTTGATTTGTTTGTTTAGTTTAGGATTGGAGGAGTTAGTGTCTTTTTCAGGCATCATTAGGTGCAAGTAGAAGCCAACCATAAACAGGGCACCAGTCCATCAGAGGAACTATATACGAGTTTGAATCTGAATGCATGTTCTGGCTACCATCAACTTGAACTGCAGTGACATGTTCTCTTGAGCTGTGCTGGACAATTAACCTATTCTCATTAAAGAAATATATTTTGTAATATTAACATGTATGATACTGCATTAATAATTCAATAATAGTCCCCCCTGCAAATACACCATATGTTCAAATGTGTGTGGACACCCTTCCAAATTAACAAGCTCAGGTGTTAGCTGCACCCATTGTTATCAGGTGCATAATATCGAGCACATACAGTAGCTATTTCTTTTGACAAACAGTGACAGCAGAATGGGTCAAACTGAGAGCTACCTTTATCACAAGTAACGACGTGAAATATCTGCTCTGCTAGATCTGTCCCGGTCCATTGTAAGTACCATTATTGTGAAGTGCAAGTGTCCAGGAGTAGCGACAGTTTACCAGAAAGTAGTTGACCATACAAACTCGCAGACTGGGGCCAGAAAATGGTGACACGTATACTGTGTAAAAAATCACCTATCCTGTATTGCATCACTCACAGCAGAGTTCCAAACTCTGGAAGAAACATCAGCGCAAAAACTTCTCTTCGGGAACTTTGTAAATTGGGTTTATATAGCCAAGCTGCTGCACACAAGCCTAAAATCACTACAGTATGTACAATGCCAAGTGTCGACCGAAGCAGTGAAAGGCAAGCCGTCTTTGGATTCTGGAGCAGTGGAAATGTGTTGTCTGGAATAATGAATCACGCTTTACAATCAGAGTCTGATTAATTAATCTGGTAGAGGAGGAATAATGGTCTGGGTCTGTTTTTCAGGATTTGGACTAGGCCCTTTGGTCTCAGTAAAGGGTAATGTTAAAATGTTAATGCTATAGCATACAAAGACATTTTGGACAATTGTGCGTTTCCATGTCTGGGGCAACAGTTTGGAGAACACCTTTCTCTGTTCCAGCATGACTATGCCCCTGTGCTCAAAGCCAGGTCCAGAAAGACATAGTTTGACAAATTTGGCATGGAGAAACTTAAGTGGCCAGCAAAGAGGCCTGACTTCAATTCTACTGAACACCTTTGGGATGAACTGAAACGTGGGCCAGGTCTTCTCATCCAGAAATGCTCTTTTGGCTGTATGGGCACTAATACCCAGAGACACACTGCAAAATCTTGTAGAAAGCCTTCCCAGAACATTGGAGGCAGTTATAGCCTCAAGGGGTGGGTGCAATACTCTATTTTAATGCTCATGGATGGGATGTCTGTATTTAAGTTCATAGCAAAGATTTTGCTGAGAATCCTGGTGGCTAGAATGCTTTAGTTTGAAGATAGTGTTTAATTGGTGAATGGTATGCTTTGACTGACTATCTCAGCTATAAGGAAGAGAAGGGTAAGCTTAACTGGGCAGAAGTGAAGAAGAAAACAAGACTGGCTTCTTCATTCAGTAAGTTAGAGCCCTGCTATTATTTCTTTAAAGGTATTGAGCCTTTAATGCTGGATTTCTGGGAGCAGGAGCCTGGCAACACTGGGCACAAGACAAGAACAATCTCTGAGTACTTCACTGCCACTCCATTATAAGGCAGAATCGCTTACAGTGGTTCAATTTGGAATCATCACTTACTTTATATTGGAAAAGGCAGTCTTAGAAATTGAATGGATGGATCATTAATATTTACCTCAGGGATCGAATTCAATGATTTAATGAACAGTCTGTCTGTGGTCTTTTGGTGTTCTTCTTTATGTTAACTACCATCTTCATTTTTTGCAAGGCAGCACGTCTTCATCTAGAAAGAAGACAATTCACATCAATGCCAAAGATCATATCAAGTTAATTATGTCACATTTGTACCAGCAAGCCATGTCCATGATCCATTCTATACAAGAAGCCATCTTCAAAGCTGGAGAGCATAGCAGTGCTGTGCAGATTTGGGTGAACAACATACGGTACATATATTGAGTTGTTGGGGCTCAATTAGAGAAATGTTTGTTGTGATTGCAATACTTTTACATAAAATTATTATTTTGAAATTTGGTTTATTTTAAGTTCTTTTGGTGGCATTATCTTGTTACAATTTTAGCTTTTTTATTCTCTGAGTGCTGGCATTTTGCCTGTTGCTTTGCAAGTTGTTATAATAATGACCCCTGTTGTTAGTCATGTGGTACTGACAGCTTATGACTTGTGATGTCATTGCACCTCACCTAAAAAAGACAGCGCATAACCTAACGTCTGTACATTAATAACATAAAGGGAAGACTATTCAAAGAAAACTATCAAAGGGAAAACAATTAAGTTGGGGTTTTGAACTTAGATTTGTTGTGATTAGTAATTTTGAGTTAACATTTTGGCTTGGGTGTTTTGGCAGTCTGTCTTACTGTGTAGTGATCCTTGCCACGTCTACCAGTTCTCTTGCCACTTACAAATAGCTTCTCGCATTTAATATAATACAAACATAACACAACTTGCATTAAACAATTTGTTTTGGGCCTAGAGCCTATAGTCTCTCAGTAAAAGAGGTATTCTAAATAAAACCATTAGCATAGTCAAAGATAAGTAGTGGGTCAAAATCACAGGCTCACAAAACCAAACAACCAAAATTTAATTTGCTGGAGGTTGATAGTGGATACAGACAATGTTTGCAAAGCAGGCAAAAGGTCTAAAAATTCAGTACATCACAAAGTAGGCAAAAATGAAATAGAGAATACCAGAAGCTTAAATTTAAGACCAATCCAAAAACCAAAGGAATGCACCCACCTCTCCATTACAATGATGTATATAGGCAGTTGGAAGGCAGACCATGAAGGGGAGCACAGAGCTGATATTTTAATTGGGAATAAAATTGGTTTAATAACGTGATGGAAAGAGTCAAAAGCAGATTGGTTTATTGTGACTGCCTGTGGGTAGTGAGGACGATAATAGCCACCACAGAATAAAAACCAGGTTTAGGGTTTAGAGGAGAGCTTTATGTAAACATTTTCCATGCTAATGAGACCAAAGCTTTCTGAAATCATTTTGAAATTTGGAGGCCACCGCATTGCTGTGGTTTAGCAGGGCACCAACACAAAATTAAAAGTGCAATTTAGAGCTGGTCCCTAAATAGCCTGGCTTTGACTCACATGTTCTGATGTCTTGATAAATCCACAAAAAGCTCTAGAATGTCCAGGTTTTCATCCCAGCATGCCATACCTTACTCATTTTTTTTAGAAAAATGTAATATTATGGATTTCAATTTCTGTGTACCCACACCTAGTTTTATGAACTCCTTTCATTCTGCTCATAATTGTGTTAGTTGTTTGTCCTTGTCCATATGTATCCCTCAGTTTCCTACTTTAGGACTTTAATTAAAGAAGTATAGTCATCCTAGGATTTGTCGTAGTTGTGGAGTGGTTCACACTGCTGCCCCATACCTCTATGCCCTTAGTTAAAATACTAAATTGTCCGAATATGCATATTCTCCCCTTGCTCATGTTGTCTTGTACTTGTCGGGTACTTCATTTAACTCTCCAAAGATGAGCATGTCTAGTTAATGGGTGCATCCATATTGCCCCAGTTTGAATGTGTATGCGTGAATAAGCACTGCAGATAACTTTCATTGCAATTGAAAAAGTGCCTTCTTAATAGTTGGGTGGCCAGTATTCATTGCACCACGTTTCTCCGTTTAGCACAATTTTTAGTTCTAATCCGAACTAAAAACTGATGCGTGCCCCTTTTCAGGAAAGTTATAGTGTATGCTCTGCTCATCGTTAATTGTCATTATTAGGACACAATTAGGAAAGCAAACTTCACAGAAAAAGGTGAATTAATAGAAACTTTAGAACTTCAAACTATGGCAAAAAGGAGAATATTTCAAAATTTATTATGAGTGTAAATATCACACTACTGCTGTTTTCTAAACAGAGAATGAGATAAGAAAAAATACCTGCTAATTAAACAATGAGATCAATTAGAGTGAAAATGACACACTAGTTTGGCCTAGGGGTGGCCTAGGTAGACAGTGGCATGCCCAATCAGTGCACTCAGCTTTTACACAGTACGTGTTAATATTAAAGTACTAGGGGGCTTTACCCCCTGTTCACTTCGCTCGCCAACCCTGTGCCTGCGGTACGCAATAGCCTCTTTGAGATTCTGTCGCTCACGTATGGGGATGCGGTTGTACAATTTAAAAAGATTTTTATTTTCATGGGAATTGTTACATATGCATAATAGAACTAACTATTTTACATTACAGTCAGTAATTAACCATATTAAAAAAGAGTAAAACGTAAAAATTTGAAAGTAAATTAGGTTTCATATTGCGTTAGAGTTATTCGTTGCGTAATACGATTTTGTTCTGTTTGGCTTTGAAATTAACATGCAAATACTTTTTAAACTTACACTTTTGCTGTAAAACTTCAGTAAAAACAATTTTTTGAATTACGTTTTTGTCAATATTGCATTGAATTTTGATTCTGTTTTTGGACTTTCATCATGACAACGCAATGTATAACTGCACCAAGATTGAATTTCGTTTCTTTCCCTCTATTCCTTGAGATTAATAAAGTATCTATCTATCTATCTATCTATCTATCTATCTATCTATCTATCTATCTATCTATCTATCTATCTATCTATCTATTAAATAAAATGACTTTTTTCGAATGTTTGGGTCTGAGATTTGTTAATTGTCTTTCCAAAAGCTATTCTAATGGAAAACTGTTAATATTTTAATACGAATGGCATATCAAGATCTCCTTTGTTGTGTAATGTTATCCACAGAAGATGTACTACATTACCTTTCTTGGATATATCCTTCTTTCTATAATAATTCGTGCAGTGGAAGACCGGACGGTGTTAACGGCTATAGATATTGTTCGGGATATCTATCTATTGTAAGTTGATGTTTTCATGTTCCGCACCATCACCACCAACTGTTTCAGCATAGTCTATTGATACACATTTAACCAATTTGACGTGTAACCGATAATCATTTTTGGCATTAATTCATTTGACTTCATTTCTTGGTGCTAGGATTGCCCGTGTACTCATTTTTTGTGTTGATAACCCTTCGTGATAAAATTCTTCAATAAGATTTGGACATAATATGTCTTCTTTAATTGGGAACTTAAAGCTAGGAAAATGTTCAAATTTATAAGAGTTGAGAAAGCAGAAACTGTGTCTGTCAAAAGCATTCACTCAAATGAAAGGTGCGATTACCATGTGCGTGGTTGAAAATAGTTGAGAGGAAGGCATGATTTGAAAAAATCTCATGGCCAAAGTCTCATCTTGCTGGACTTCCCATATCCCAAGTATGGACATGTTGAAAACTCTAATTTTGCCCAGCTTAGGTGAGAGTGATTGTGTGAGTGTGCCATGTAATAAACTTCCAAGTTATCCATTTCTGCTCCTGATCCCATCAGGATAGGTTTTGGGTGTCCACAACCTGGATATTAATTGGACCAAAATTATAGAACTGTTTGTAATTACAAATACCTATGGCATGTTTTAACAATATGCTACAGAGTACAGTCTTGAGAAAATATGATAAAATAATTACAGTAAATCCACTTCAGTTAATATGCAGTTTGACTGCAGATTGCTTGTTTGTGCCTAGAGACTGTTGACCTGAATAAAAGTTTCAAAAAAACAGACAATGAAAGACCCCCACTGGAGGCCTTTCAAGACTCCATGGTGTGTTTCTGATTGTTTCATCACCCCATGGCATTTACGAAAGGCAACCTAGCTGAAGCACTTATGGAAATCTTCTGAAGATGAGCTGCCTGCCAGGCACAGGGAGTGTGTGCTTTATACTGCATTGTACTTTGGGAGCTTGAAGAGAAAGAGGATGCCCTAAACCATCAGACAGGGAGATGAGAGCTGACAGGGTACAGACATTATGGCTTGCAGCTTTGAATTTTCCTTTATCTTTGCATTTATGTTTAATTTCTGTTCTACTTTGCATTATGCTTGCCTTGAATGCTTCCTGAGAGTTCAAAGATTTTCTGCTGAGCATCAAAACACATCATTCCTGCATCTAATCGTAGAATGATGACTCTTAAAAATGTTAGGACTGGGTAAAATTGGAAAAATGAACCAAAAATAAAGTATTCTAGGTGAAGTGTCGTTTTAGGAAATGCATTACTAATTTTAACTATGAAATTGCAAAGGATTGTTCACAAAATAAATTTAAATTTTGAATGCAATTAATGGATGTGGTACAGTTTGATTAGAAAGTCAAAAAGGCATTGCAGATATTGTGTTTCTGAGATTTATTTTGTGTATTTAACATGTAATCCAAATCAAGGCTGTGGATGACCAGAGCCTATTAGCATTAGGTACATGGCAATGTTTTATTCTGAATGAGGTGCTCTTTCACTTACAAACCTACACAAGAATAATTTAGTGTGACCAATAAACATGACACACATTTCTTTGAGAGGAAACAGAAGTACATAAAGAGTCATGAACACAGAGAAAACATTCAAACAACACAAACAGAGACTAGGCTAAGATATGAAAACAGGGCTCAAAAATTTGATGGAGCACCACTAACCAGTATGGCACTTGAATTAGAAAGAAACCCAATGAACTGAATGTACTTAGGAGTAAAGTCTATAGTCAGGGCAGAATTATCATCAGGATGGTGTTTGAGTACAAAAGGCTAGGTAAGGATTTAATACTGGGATATAAAATTTAAAGAAGAAATAGTGGACTAATCTGAATATTATAATGAATAGAGGATTATGGACAGACCTGGAGAGAGAGATCAGTAGTAATGAAGAATGAGCGTTCACATAAGAGATCTTTGGTGTCTTCGTCATTTTATACGGACTAAGCAGGATTGGCAGGTATTCTAAGGTTTGTAATAAGAGGTTCGTTGTCAAGCACGATTTTTAAATAAATAATTGAGTCCTGGAGTGAGCAGCCTCCAAACAGGTGCAGGTGTGCACATGCAGGCGCTACTCCACGTTTGATTGGGGTGCTTGGCTGATCACGTATTCATGTCAATCAGGTGCTTCCTTCACACCTCTAATTGTGTGGAACACCCATTGAGGGCTAAAAGGAAGGCATGGAGCTTAAAGGAAAGAAGAACAGAGGAAACGGCAGGGACAGGATAGGAGGCCAGTGCAATATGTGAGGGGAAGTAGGTAGATGTGAGCCCCTGGTGAGGAGCGTATAACTAGATGTTCAAGAGGGGGGCAGAGTGGCCACTCCTGCTGAGCTCTCTTCAGAGAAGGAATGACCAAGTTCTCTGGGTAGCTTCCCTGGAAGCCCAACAGACTGTAGCATAGAAGGAGCAGGAGCAAAGCTAGGCATGTCACCCTGCAAATGGCAGTATACTTGCAACAGAGTCCCGAGCTGGATTGAGATTTGTCTATGCCTGCTGGTGGAAGTCTCCTTGTACTGAGGGATCTATAAAGGGTACAAGAGAGGAGAAGTTTGGAGCATGCGCTGATACAGCGCATTGCCATACCCACCACATGACAAACCAACTCAAGATCCCAGATTAGGACCCGAGTGCAGCCATGCAACAGGTGACACCTCAGCACCACACTAGTTCAGATGGAATGGAACAGTGTGAGGTTTTTTATGGCACCTGGAGTGCCAGTTCTACCACCAACCCCCATGTTTTTCCCTGCAGGTTGCAGGGCCTTCTTGCAGGGCTGGATGCAGATAAACATCATACCCAGGATGGAGCAATTGCAGGTTAAGGGCCTACCTCAAGGGCCCAATGAAGTAGAATCATTTTTGGCGTTTACAGTATTCGAACCGACAACCGTCTGATTGCCAGTGCAGATCTCTAGCCTCAGAGCCACCACTCCGCCCATATAAAGGGTAAGCAAAGATAATATGTTTGCTCTTGATTTTAACCTGGTTTTATGGATTATTTATTTATTTATGGACTAATTTTGATGCATCACCCTTTGGAGACTGGTCTGGTCTGGTTTTTAATATAAGCACTAAACATATTACATCAACCCCTTGATGACTGTGTGTGTCCTCATTTCCCTGGCTTATCTCAGTTTATGACTATTGATAGTTCCGGGTAGAAGAGACTCCTGAAGCAACCAGGGAGCATGGAGCTGACCCAGACTGTCACAGGCTTTCTGTGTTTGCAATAATGAGCTGGCAGGAAAATTTTCAAGATGACTTTATCTAGCAAGAAGCCACTCTAGGACAGCATGTTGGTACAGTGGTTTGTGCTGATTGGCCTCCTGGTATCAAATCTCTCATCCCAAAAATTCATTCATTCTTTTTTAGTCAGTTTTCCTTGGCAGAGGTTCTCTTGATAACATGCCAAGCTGTCCTTGGTCATTTTCCCCACATCCTTTTGAAGGATTTCCATATGTGTGAAAGACAGTTGACAGATATAATTCCCAGTACATCCTGCATTTGTACTTTGCTTCCTTCCAATGGGCCAGTCCTCAAGAGAAGTGCCTAAGAGACATTTGAACTACATGCCTACATGCTCTGCTGGCTTCTTGGAGTTCAAATCCATATTGTTGAGCACATTATGTTGTGGTCAATATAATATCAGTGGGTCACTGTTGTTCCTGAAACAATATCAAAGTTGTGATTGTAGGAAAATCAATCACTTTCAACCAATCAGCTTATGATGTTGCTGTTTCTTCTTCTCCTCTGGTCCCTGGGACAAGCCATATTTATTTTAAAATTCCACATGAGGCTTCAGGGACATGTGACATTATACATACTTGATTGGCTGGCTGTCAATATGAAGGATGTCCTCGCTCAAACTCCTTGATCTTTTTTATGCTTGTTTGTCCGTTTCCCAAGCAATAAAGTAATCAACACAGTTTTTGATGTTTTAAGTACCTCCAAACTCCTTCCTTTCCCAACCTGTATTTCATTTGGGCAATTTCTAGTCCCACGGCGCCTATTGTTTTTCACGTTATAAAGTAATCAATATGGCCTGAGGCATGATCCTGATCTTCTACTTTGTTTGCACAGATGTTTTAAGGTGATACAATTCAAGAAAAGAAGATGCTTTAATGTTAAATTGGCCATGCAACAAGTGTCCTGTATTTCAGTTCATGTTTTTTTTTGTGAGCAAAATAATAATGAAAATATAGGAATCTGGTATTTAACAAATTGCAGATCTGGTACCACAGGGCAAGAATAAACTCTCAAGCTTGATAGGATTTTACTAGTAGTGTTGAGAGAAATAATAGATGCTATTTATATTCCTTTATTAAGCATATTTTAGCAGTCTCTTCAGACTGGGAGAAGTACTTCATGACTGAAAAGCTGCACATGTGACTTCATGCTACAAAAAGAGACACAAAACACGTAGTAAATACAGACTAATAATCCTTACTTCAATGCCATATAAAGTAATCAAATAGTCTATTTATATGAAAATAATATACTAATTCAAAGCCAAGATATATTAATGGAGGAAAGACCCTGCCAAACTAATCAGCTAGAGTTTTTTGAAAGGAGTAGCTGGAGGAGTAGACATTTGTGAAGCATATAACATAATTCAGTAATTCAATAAAGCCTATGATTTAGTTCCACACAAAAGGTTATTCCTTAAACTAGAAAATATTATCGTCAGAAATAACATACAAAACTGAACTTCAAGTTGGTTAATCGTCAAGAGACAGAGTCTAAAAAAGAGACGACTGTACCACAATGGCTCCCTCTGAGTCCTTCTTTGGTCAGATACTTTTCCTAATTCATGTTAATGATATAGATTTTATTGTGAACACTTAAATTAGAGGGATTGCAGATACCGAAAAAAGAGCAAAACAATTCATAAAGACCTGTAAAACCTTGTAAACTGGGCAAATACTTGGAAGATATAGTTTAATGTAGAAAAGTTCGAAGTGCTACACATAGACAAAATGATATACAGTACATGCTGTGTCCTTCTCTAAACATCCTTTGTCTTGAGCAGAGAAGTTGTGTGGTAATCTAATTAAGGCCTTAAAAATACTCAAGGGAATTGATAAACTTGATCCAGCAGAATTTTCTAAATTAAATAGAGAATTCCATACTCAAGGTTGCAGGCAGAAATTATGAGGAGTCATGGGAGTCTGGAGCAAACTACCAGGTCATGTAGTTGACTTTGACAACTTTTAAGATGTTGCTAGATGAGGCGTTTGGACAACACATTTATTAGCTAAAAGACAGGCATGATGGTCTATATATTATACCCTTGATTCTCAAACATCCTGTGTTCATATGTTTCTGATCTAAGACATTTATTGGGTTCTTTTGGGATTTATAAAGTGGAAGTGCTTTCTGAAAAATGTTCTACATAAAATATAGATTGTTTAATTGAATGGAAGCTGTGCCCCACTTTATATCAGCTGCTATCTAACACACAAGGCTTTTGGAATAGGCTTCAGTCCAAAATTATCCAAAATCAGGTTAAGCAAATTTAATAATGTTATGTGAAGGAGGCTTCTATTTGGCAAAAGGGTGTAAGGCCTGCACAAAAGACCCATAAAGGCAGGCCAAAACATCTTACTCCCTCATACCACCAGGAAAACTGGTTTTAACATACAGTATAAACAGTCCTAAAATGAGGACAAACCAAAACAACTCCAGCTTGTGGCCAAAAGGTAACAAGAATTAGTTTTTAAAATGGAATATTTTATTCAAGAGTAAAAAGAGTCGCAAAAGGTGCACAGCAGACCAGTAAACAGCTACCTAAAAGGCAATCATCAAGCAAAGAAAGTTCCAAACAGTATCCAGGAAACAGAATCCAATAAATAGAGTAAAAACCTCAAAAAACAGCAGAATCCAAATACAGAAAACACAAAACCCTAAACCATTCCAGCAACTTCAGTGAAGAACTGCTTGTGCGCTTATTTTTCTGACTTAAATTGCCAGAGGAAGGGCTCAGGAGTGGTGATGTCTGGGTGACCCTGCCTACTGGGGAACCACCCACAAACAGCAAGGAACATAGACAAACTTAAACGGAAAATACACAGTTAACCAATTATAAGCATAGCTGAAACAAATGACATTATAATCTGAATATGACCATTCAAAATAATCATAAAAATCATAAAATGTACATGATTTGAGGTTATAATACAGTAATTGGTTTCTGACATTCCATCTAGAGTTTGTTCCTGCTTTATGCTCAATGCTGCAATGTGCTCAGGTCAGTTAATGGATTCAAGTTTTAATAATGCATAGATGGAATTATTCAAAGTATGGACATTTTAGAGAAAGACATACAAAAAATGCTACAGTTTTAGAAGTAATCGTGCACTTCTGACCATAAGGCCCTCCCTTTAGAAATGTAAACGAGAGACAAGTTTTTATTCTCCAAGCTACAATGGTATCGTCAGAGTTAACAGAGTTTTCAGGATCTCGTAAATTAAGAAGCACAGAGACATTCCTCATGAGACAAGAGCAGCGATGCAAGGACTGCCTGCTGTGGGGGTGGGGAGTTTGTTGGTTTTTACACTGAAGAGATTTGTAGGCTGCAGCACTCCTTTGAAGTAACTTCATTATAAGAGCTTATGGATGACAAACACATGCAAGCTGGGTCTGCCAGAGCCAGCAAGTTCGACACATACAAGTATTAAGACTCTCTGAGCCGAGGAGGGCTATCATTTTACATAACACAATTCCAAGCCCTCTGTCTCTAACAGAAATACCTTTTTATTCCTTGATCAGAACACACAAAATGCATTTTGTCCTAAATTTTAGTCAGTGGATACATGCGGGTACTTCACAGTATTAAAGTAATCTAACAGTGGTCCTAAATAAAAGGCCTCTCCACTTCAGCAGAAACATCAAAAACATGAAACAAATCACATGACTTTCATTAATGATGGCAAACCTATTGACATTCTGCTATTTTGAGCATTTTTAACCTAAAGCACCGCTGGCTTATTAAATGTGGGGTTTTTTTGCCTATGTTTTTCAACATTTAGGTTGTCACGTGTGTTCTTGTTGTCCTCCTTTTGGATTAGTTCCTTCAATTTTAAAATTGCTTTTTCAACCATTTCTAAATCTTACATCAAAAATATGGCACTTTCTGTCCTTTCATATTTCAGTGATTCAAACTTTCTAAGGATATCACTGTTTTAAGGTTATTGTTCACAAGTGGACTATGTTTGTTATTTTTCTGCTATATATCAACTTTTGAAAACTATTCCAAATAGACTTTAGGGGAGCTGAAGCCTCAACCATCAGCACTGCAAAGAAAGGAAAAGCCAGCTTTGGATGAAGCAGCAATCCATTGCGAGGTGGACAGTCACTCACACCGGGCTCGTTTCACATGGTTGGTCAACTTAATCTGTATTCTTTTTATATATGGTAAGAAAACAGAAACACTCGGAGAGAAAAAAAAAGTATAGGGAGAATGTGCAAACTCCACAGACAGAGATATGAACAAAATTTGACCCCAGTCTCCCGGAGATGTGAAGCAGAAACACTCAAAACTGCACCACAATATCTCCTTGGCATTCTTCATTTCTTTTATATTAAAGGAGACTACCTGTTATGGTATGCTAAGACTTGAGCAATGCAGAGTCACTGTATATGGAATTCATCCATTCATCCATCCATTTTCCACAGATTTGTTTCCAATACAGATACAGTATGTGAAGTTTCCTGTTTCAGTTTTTGTTGTTGCTTTTACTTATTAATAATTGTGCTGTTTCTGTCACTGTTTTTTTTTTTTAATGGGCGCTGCCATGTTGAGTTGCCACAATTATGATGGGGTAACAGTTACTACGAATCAAGTTTCTGGAAATATAGTAATTAATGTAATCAATGAGACAATCTTGTGTGCATATGTATGTAATTCTTTGGCTTTAGAATCCCTGGTTTCTGACTCTTTGCTCTGTCTCTTTATTCCGATTCTTTAACCAGTGTTTTGGCAGCAGTGAACATTAGGACAGATCTCTGGTTTTTGACTTTGGTTTCCATTTTCTTTCCTGGTCATCCCAATTTCTCAATCCGCCTTTCCCAAGGCAAGGTATAACAGCCATTTGGGGGCTGTTGCCAATCACGTGGCCACCTTCATTATGTCATCATGTTAAAATCTATTTATGACAGTAGGATGCATTAATTAGTGTCCTAGCTTATGGATTAACTAAAAAAAAACAAATAGATCTATTCAGAATTTGGTGTTATTTAGGGAAAAGTTATTTATTATTATTTTGGCAAAGTTTTTTGGATTTTGTGTTTTGTTTTTGTTGCTAGTGCTTCTTGAGCTTCCTGGATTGTGACCCCCAGCTTTGTCTATGGACTGTGCTCTCGTTTTGCCTTTATAAGTCTTTTCTTAAAATATTATTACCTATCCTCACTACAAGAATACTTTCCATTGGGCTCTAATACATTCAGCCTAACCCGCAGGCTCATAGGCAGGTGGGCAAAGGCAACATAGATATGGGATGAATGTGCAAACTCACACCAGGCTTATTCAAAGACTTGAAAAATGAGGCTGTTTAAGGGAAGCCACTTTCAGTTCTGTTTTTTATTTAACCATATTCCTGTGCTGTAAAATGCATATTCTTGATTTGTTTTAAATAGAAGTATTTGCCTCACAAATTACAACTACAGGTTTGAATTGGGATGTCCCTTTAATACATACTTTCACTGCGTTAAGTACATTTGGGAGGTAAACCAAGAGGAATATAAAATGCCTTCTTTTTTTTTAACCAAATTTAAATGGTGAGCTCATGATCACAGAGTGTTGAGAACAGAGGCCGCCATCTGATGCAATGGCCACTTACTCTGCTGGATGTGGGGGTCCATTAATAACAAGTCTGACACGGATATTAAGCTCTTTGTAGTCACAGATGAAAGAGGGACACTGGCGAGAGGGGAAAGCCACTCAAGATTCAATTGAGATGGAGGGTGACGGCCATGGCTACAGAGTGTTCTGCAGCAGCCTCCTTCTTTATCCTTCCACCTTTCAATTCTTTGTCTTTTCATTTCCACAGTTCACTATCCCTCTGCTTCTTGAAATCATTTCTTATTCAGCATTTTTTTACTTTGTGTGTTGGTAAAGGGAACACAATATTGTTATGCCTTCATAAAAATTGCAATGCCTGTCATTTACGTCTCACTTTATCACACTGAGTCAAATTGCACAGCGCTGAAATAAAAATTGCCTACCAGTACTTCACAGCAATGTGGCTCTGCTGGAAAATCTCATTCATTTTATTTTGTACCTCATCTTTTTTTTTTTTTTTTTAGCAATGCTGGCTTGAGGTGATTTAAGAAGAGACTTGAAATATCCCAGGACAAAAACAAGCCTTGACTTGCATCTTATGATTTTTGAAAAAAAGGACAATGAGCCATAGGTGCCAAATTCATACTTGACTGAACAGTTTCGTACAGCGTAATGCTGTTTGAACACCCAAGCAGGATCAGAGTTTCCAGTTAGCATAAATGTGATCTACCTTCTAGCACACATTCTACCTCTTATTTGGATTTTCTTTGTATTTTTTAGCATGAGATAGCCCCATTCATTGACTCCTTACCTGGTTTTTCACACATCCATGAAAAGAAAATGAAGTCAGAGTCAAATCCCGCATGTATACTGATGCTAAATATTCATGTGTAATTAAATATGCATGCTTGTGCACTGTGATAGACTCACTCCCTACCCAGGATTGTTCCTGCATTGTCCTTTAAAAAGCCGCCAGCATAGGCTCCAACTCCCGTGAATCGGACAAGGAAAGTACAGATGGTGGATGAATGGATGTTTTATTTAGGATGGCATGATTGAACAGTGATTAGCAGTGCTGCCGCTTAGCTCCAGTATTCAAATCCTGACCCTGACACTGTACAGAGTTCAAATGTTTTCCATATGTCCACATGGCTCTTCTATGGGTGCTCTGGTTTCCTTCCACATCCCAAAGTTGCGCACATTAGTCTGTTGTGTTGTGACAGGGTGCAAATGAGTTGCACTCTCTGATGACCCGCCACCCATTTTCTAAGGTTAATAATAAATTCATTCATTTTATTTATAAAGTGCCTCTCCCATGCTCTGTGTTGGTTTCTGTCTTGTGGATGATTTTGTTTAGATAAGCTGTATCAATCTCTGCAACTTTTGAATTAATTATGGAAAGTTTTATTTAGAAGCTTTGGATCTTGGTGACTCCAACTAAGAGAAAGTTGAAATAAAAATGGGCGGAATTGCTTTGAATGAGAATTGCACTGTCTCCTCAGAGTATCTGCAATCCTGTTCATTCCCAATGCCAACCGAGTGGTCTCTGTATATCCTCTCTGCATTTACATGTTGCTCCTTTTTCGTCATGGTGGAATTGTGTGTGACCTAAGATTGCGTAAAGATCACTCAGGGGTGCTTTGTTACAGTGAGCTCTTCTCAACTGATATGATCTCTGAAGCACTATAACCCGAAATTGGATTTTGCTAATTTAAATTGGTTAGAAAATGGATGAATAGACATAATTCACCACCCACATTTCTCGTCCCATCACTATGGGAGATTTCAAATCCCTGCTACTGGTGCTGTTTTCACCATATGCACCAGTCATGACTTGTTAAAGACTTAACTTTTCAGGTGCTATGGCATTCTGAATTTTGATTTCATTCCTGCTATTTATTCCTTTTCTTTAGTTTTGAGTATCATTGGTTATTAATTGTTTTTTTCTGGTATTTGTTTTACTACTTTGTTATGACAATTACACCATCTCACTGCCATTTATAAGGTTTTTTTGCTGTATGCGTCTCAATTTCTAATTATTTTTGATGTTGCATATCTATTGCTATGCTCATCGTGCTCATCTGATTGCCCTTGATGCAGTGCTTCATGTCATAATGCAGTATGTGGTGTATTAATGATGGCAGTAGAGTATTCCACGCATCAAAGCTTCTTGATAAATTTTAACTCCCAATTGCTCCTCATCTTGTTCATGTTTATTTTTGTTTATGGCTCCTTTTGCTAGATTAACTTCAGATCTTCACTAAATCCTTCTGAACATGAATTCTGATGATTTTGCTAATTTATTAGTGTCGTTTTGACGTTGGTTCTGACCATTCGCTGGTCCTCAGGCCACGAGCCTGCTTTGCTCCATATCTTTTTATCTCCTAATACAAAGTGTGTGGTCTGTTCATCAGCACCTTTTCAACATACTGTATTAGTCTTTTTACTATGTGTAACAATTTTTCCACAGCAGTCAATATGAAGATAAGAATGCATGCCAATGTGTTCCACTGGCCTAATTTTTTTTTATTTTGCTTTTATATTATCTTTGTTTTGATTCTTTCATTTTCAAGCAAAGATTGTCATTCATTGATGTTGACTATTATAATTAGAAAGTTTTATTTGGTTAGTCCTAAAAAGGACGTACACCAAGTGAAGAAGACACAAAGTAAAAGAGTGGTCAAAAAGGCAAGCACAAGTCAATTCAAAAAGGTCAAAAAGGCCAGCAAAAAACAGCAAAACACAGGACAACAGTCACAGTCAAAATCAAGAGCTTAACCATTTCCTAAGTAGCATAATGCACTAGTCTTCTGCAAAGAGTTTGTTTTTAATCCAAAAGCTTGGCTGCTGAAGGACGCACACCACCCTCTTAAATGTTTTGATGGGATGACATCACACGAACATGATGCTGGTGACATTCCTAGCAATCAACTGTTGCCAAAAAGAAAATGACTACAACAATAAAACCATCCATCCATCCATCCATTTTCCAACCCCCTGAATCTGAACACAGGGTCACGGGGGTCTGCTGGAGCCAATCCCAGCCAACACAGGGCACAAGGCAGGATCCAATCCCGGGCAGGGTGCCAACCCACAGCAGGACACACACAAACACACCCAGCACACACTAAGGCCAATTTAGAATCACCAATCTACCTAATCTGCATGTCTTTGGACTGTGGGAGGAAACCCACACAGACACGGGGAGAACATGCAAACGCCACACAGGGAGGACCCGGGAAGCGAACCCAGGTCCCCAGGTCTCCCAACTGCGAGGCAGCAGCGCTACCCACTGTGCCACCATGCCGCCCAACAATAAAACAACAAAGCAAAATGGTATTGCAGCAAAACAAATTTTAATAATCTGGACAAGTACAAAAATATTTTTCACGTACCTCATTACAGTGTCAGTGTTAGCATGCAGGCGTAGTAAGAAAGCGATGTCAGCGAGGCTGTTTATGGGAGCCATAGGAAGTCCTAACCTCATATTTTGTTTTGCTCTTGGGTGCAGTCTGTCTGCCAAGGAGTAAATCGAATCCTATTTCAACATTTTCACATGAAAAATATTTTAGACTGACAGTGTTTAAATTTCAGTACAGACTATCTTTGCAACGTCTGACAGTATTCCCTAAATGAAGGTCGATGTATAACTGCTTTTCTGACGAGGTTATACCAGGCGTGATGCTCCCATATTTTTAAGCACAGGGCCTACCGTGCAGTGAGGGTCTTTTTCAAGCTTCATGGAAGGTAAACATTTGTCCTGCAAGCTGTTATGCTACTGACAAGAATAAATCTTCTTGTCTGGCTTTTCAGGGATACCAAGGGTGAGGCATGCTGTCTTAACTTTTAAGGATTACCCCTAATACCAGCAGTGGGCCTCAGGAGAAAATTAAAATGGCCACCGCAATTCCTGAGGTGTTTGAGCATACAGATCAGTAGAAGAGGACAACCATTGTCTGTTGGGGTAAAAGTCGGTCATGTTCTGGAGAAAAGAGGAAGGAAGGAAGTAAAACAGAGACTTGATGTTTGGGAGGTAGGGAGAGAACAGAGAGCTGGCGTGTGGAAAACAGGCCACCTGTCTCATGTTACTAATGCCTGGACAAAACATTGTGGTTTTACTTCAACCCTTGTTTTATTGTGTAGGGTCTTAAGGGGAACCTATTTCCCCCTTTTATACTCTGTATTGTGTAGACCTTAATGGGTCATTCCATGTCAAATAAACTAATTTTCCAGAAATCCCTCACTCTTCTGTCTCAAAAAATTATGAAAAAATACCAGGTGTATTCATGTTATCCAGGAGACACCCTGTACAATTATTTTGATGTAAGATCAATAATTTCCAAGATGCAGCCAATTTTTGGTGTGTCAAATTTGACACAATTTTATTTTGTCATCAACTTCACAAGACCATTTCTCAAGAACTAAACAACAACATTTATTTATATAGCACATTTTCATACAAATGATATAGCTCAAAGTGCTTTACATGATGAAGAAAGTGAAAAAAGACTAAAAAAATAAGAAAATAGAATTAGGGAACACTAATTAACATAGTGTAAAAGTAAGGTCCGATGGCCAGGGTGGACAGAAAAAACAAAAAAAAAAAAAAACAGACAGCTGGAGAAAAAAATAAAATCTGCAGGGGTTCCTAGGCCACATAAAACACCTAAACCACCTAGCAGGCTCAAATTTGGATACTGGCACCTTTATAGGTATAGTACGTAACAAAATAAAATGTTTGGTCCAAATGACACCACTTGAAAAAATGGAAAAAAATATTTTGCATATTTCGCTTTGCCATGGTTAAGCTTTAAGAAAGCATACTTACTATATAACTGATACAGCCTACTGAAGTTTTTTTCCATGTTTAGATACCTACACAGGGCTTTTCAAAAGGTTATCAACAAACAAACTGCATTAGGGTTTGACCAGCTGACCTCACAAATGTGAAAATGACATTCTGGGTCTAATTTTCAGACCAGCTTAATGCACTGTGAGAATATCCAGACATTTTAAAAATTATTTTCCTGTATCCTACATGGTTTATGTGTTTCTGAGGCCTAAATATAGCAAAGCCAAAAACTCAGATTAAATTTTGGTCAATTTCAAGGGGCTACTTTGACCATGCAGGCTCATCTGGACCAAATGTTTTAATTTAATCACATTCTATACCAATGTATTAGTTCTTGAGCTCTAGACTTGTGAAATTTGATGAAAAAATGAGGCAGGATAAAATTAACACCCCCTACCGCCACTCTGTAAACTGGCTGTATCTTGTAAAGTATTGATCTTGCATCAAAAACCATTTTTTACAGGGTGTCTCCTGACCAACATGGGTACACCTGGTAATTTTTCCAGAATTTTTTTAATCCAAAGTGTGTGGGCCATTGGTTGATTTGTCATGGCCCTAATAAAACATCTAAAATCCTATACACTCTATGATCAGGTACTACAGCACTTCTTTCCACCCTTCCCTTCTGCATTTGTAACACCAGGCAATTAGACAGAGTGAAAGAACCAGCAGGAGTCAAGTTACACATTTAATTATGTATTATTGATAAAAATGCCCCAAAATATTAAGGAAACAGATTATTATGTGAATATTTGCAAACCATACCCTTATAGCCTAGGTAGTAATGCATCTTGCGTCCATAGGTGGCTTTCAGCTTATCTTCAGTCTAGTTTGTTTTAAAACCACATGGCCTTTAAATGGAGGATTGATAGAGTTGTCTTCATCATGGTCTTCATGGCCAGATATCGAGAGAGAGAGGTAAAGGCAATTTGACCAACTTTATTCCTTTCATACCACAAAACACAAACCAATGGGGCATCGTAGTACAGAATGGCCTCCAATTCACAATCAGTAATAACCAGCCATACTTTAGACCAATAGAATTAATTTACCTGTCCCTTCCTCACCAGTTACCAATGAAATCGCTCAGGTACAACTTATCCCCCAGTTGCTTTGTTTAGTCAGTTTATGGCCTTCCAGCGGTGGATGGCTTATAGGCTCTAAGTCTAAACACTGTCACCTTTGTCAAACTGGTTTTGATACGTGCTCTATCACTCTCACCATAAATTTCACATCCTGAGTCAGTCCTAATGACTGGGGAGGTTGGTTAGGTAAACATCAAGGCACTGCTGAAACACTGATATTACCTTTGGTTTGTCAACCTTACAAATAAAGACATACAAAATATTTATCAACATATATGCTAGAAATCACTCCACCACACCCCTTGTGTGAATTTCCCATATGATGACATGTTTTTGAGTCCACGCTGGGTATCAGTGGCAGCGTAAGCCACTCTTTATAACAACAAAGAGTGAAATCACGGAGGCCTTTAAAAATAAAATCTTCTTTGTCATAAAAATTAGTGATTGTCAAAATACTTTTGGCAACAATCGAAAAAAAAAAATTATAAAATTCAGGGAAGTTGCACCAGTGACAAAAGTGCTTAATAGTAGCAACATTCATTATCACACCTACTATTCTAATTCAGGGCAATCGGATGGTGGAGGCCATCCCATCAACACAGGGGATAATGCAGGAACCTATTATTGATGGTGCCAAACCATCACAGGAAGAAATCGTACACACTCTCACATACTCACCCACACTGGGCTAGTTTAGTTGTAGAAGTTGTCATATGGCACCTGAGATCTGGGTCTAATTCCTGGTCCTTAGGTTTGCAAGTTTTCTCTGTAGCTACATATCTTGTCCTTGGGTTATGCAACTTCATGAATCAGAATTAGAATATCTTTATTGTCCATCCATCCATCCATCCATCCTTCCAAAAGCATAAAAAAGGATAAGAAGAGATAAGGTAGAACACAAACATTCAACATAAGACTAACTTGATTGCACATGAAACACTATTGCACAAGATGTCATCTATTACACTGCTGCATTTGAGGTGATTAGGTGACATTCAGTGCCCTAATAGCAACAGGGTAGACACTGCTATTCAGTCTATTTGTGTTTGTTTTTATGCTCCTATATCCTTTGCCTGATGGCAACAGTTTGAACATGTCATGAGCGGGATGTGCGGAGTCTTTTAAGATGTTTTCCACTTTCCTGAGGCAGTGAGAGCTGTGCAGTTCATCCATAGAGGGTAAAGAACTGCCGATGATCTGCTGGGCAGTCTTTACAATCCGCTGAAGTGTTTTCCTCTGTGCTGTTGTGCATCTGGAAAACCACACACAGAGGCAGTAGCACAGGATACTCTCGATAGAGCAGCGATAGAAGGACACCAGCAGTTTTTGTGGGATGTTATTTTTCCTGAGGACTCTCGGGAAATAAAGTCTCTGCTGAGCCTTCTTCGCCAACTCAGCTGTGTTCACACCCCAGGGCAGGAATTCCATGATGTGGACTCCCAAGAAGCGGAAGTCTGACACCCTCTCCACACAGTCCCCTCTGATGTAAAGTGGTTTGATGTCTGTTTTCTTTTTCCTGAAGTCCACAACGAGCTCCTTGGTCTTAATTGTGTTCAGGAGCAGGTTGTTGTCAGTGCACCATGCTGTCAGCCGCTCCACTTCCTCTCTGTAGGCAGACCCATCCTCCCCAGAGATGAGCCACACCACAGTAGTGTCATCTGCAAATTTGACGATGGTGTTGCTGTGGTGGGCGGGGGCGCAGTCATGTGTGTACAGCGTGAAGAGCAGGGGGCTCAGCACACAGCCCTGAGGAGAGTGGGTGCTGCTGCTGATGGCAGAGGAGATGTGAGGGCCCACTCTAACCCTTTGTGTGTGGTATGTCAGGAAGTCTTTAATCCATATACAGGTGGAATACGAGAGTCCCAGGGCTAGTAGCTTGCACACCAATCTGTGAGGGAGGATGGTGTTAAAAGCAGAGCTAAAATCAATAAAGAGGAGATATGCCTAGCTCCCCTGGTGTACCAGATGGGACAGGGTAGCATGGAAACTTGTGATGTTATTCATCCCACATCACAAAGACAAGTTATTTAATATAAGGAAAACAGAAGGTTTGAGGTAAGATTGTTATACTCACTGATCATGACAATGTTGAGTAGCACATGCAAGAAGGAACTTTACTGTGCTTCATACATATAAGCCTATATTTATTTTAGTATACTCAGTATGTTAAGCCTGATATTGGATGTAGACAAGAAGCCCAAACACACAGAGGTTTACCAAACCTGTACATCTTTGAGATCTTTGAAGGCTGTGGCACCTAAAAAAAACCCACACAGATATAGAATGTGTGAACTCCACACAGCATCTGGGCCGCGATTCAAACCCAGTAGTCTGGGGCTTGTGGTAGTAATGCTAATCACTGCACTTCCATAGTCAAATATGCAAGGACTGCAAGGTGAATTAAGATTAAATTTAGTGAATTACATGCAGGATTCATTGGTAGTGAAAAATGGAAAAAAAATATTTTTTTAATAATGATGAGAAAAGAAGAAGGTTTTGTATAAGAGAAGAAGAAAATAGAAACCTAGATGAATGGATGCTACGCTACAGTACAGTCCATCATCATTGACAGATACTATAAGACCAGAGAGCTGCTGTCTCTCAGGTCATCACAAGTCAAAGCAAGTATATGTCATAATATTACAGTACCACTTGAGACACAGAGACATGTTCAGGTAAGAAAATTTGAAACAAACTGTTCCTTCATGAGATACTGAATCGGCAGAGCAGCAAACTAAGACAAGCAAACAACGCAATGGTTAATTTTCAATGTTAATTAAAAGAAATGCCATTTGTTTCATCACCTGCCTCAGAGCAGTGCTGCCACTTGCGCCATCCCTGCGCCTTCTGTTGCTGCTGACCCAGCCGCTACTCTTGCCTTTTCTTTTTCAGCCATCTGTTTGTGTCTGCTCTTGGCTGCTTCCTCCAGTGCCTCATTGGCTGCATTAGTCAAAGAATATCCTAACATGGACAGAACAACAGCTGCCCTGTTTAAGCCTCATTGGTCCTTGATGTCTGTAATAAGTGAAAGCAGAAATTAACAAACTGCTGCAAAATATGGAATCACTTATTTAGCAAATTAATTGTGACTTTATTGTTTTTCTAAATGTTCTCTCTACACTTTATTATATTCATTATACTCTTATTCTGATGGGGCCTCCTACACAGTGGCCCACTGACTACTCCAAACCCCAAGACTCACTAAATGGCTGAAGTGGTGTCTCCAAGTCCAGCTTTCCAGGTAGCATTCATTTTCATTTTGGATGCTTCATTGGACTCTATGTTGTTAGAATGCCCAGAGACATGTGTAGTAAAGCAAGGCCAAGTTGGTCCTGTCTATGGACAAAGAGACACCAAAGTATGTAAAATGTGAAGACGTTTATTTTAAAATCAAGACAAGAAATTGCACAGGAGGGCAGCTCTAGTTATTCTTCTCTTTCCAGCATGAATGGTGAAAGAGACAGTACTTGTGCATTAATTGCATCAAATGTAAATGACAGATATTACTTAATTAGACATCAGTAGATACTGAGGAAAATACTGGGATGCTAACTGCTCTTTTGAGTGATTTTAATATTATTATTTAAATAGTTTTTTTCTTCTCACAACTGTTTTCATTACAAATTAAACATGTTTTACACCTTCTTTGGACATTCATCTACCACACTTTTCTTACAAATCAAAGTTTCAAAGTCGTGTTTTACACTCTTGTCTACTGAAAATGTAGTTATTATTTTTATCAATGTGATGCTGACATCATTGTGTTGCCATTTTGAACATTTATGTTGGCAGAGGGCCCTCACCATTTTATGGTATAGATTGTGGCCACATCCATGTTGTTTGGTAGTAGTGCTGCCCATCTTATATTGTGTGAAAATATAAGACTCGACACACTTAAAAAGGTTTAGGGCAGCCACCTGTATATTATCTCTGGCTGCAATGGGCTTTGAGAATAAGACAGTGGTGTCTTTGATGGAGTCCAAACAAGAACTGATGAATAGTGGTTAAGATGGCGACTTTAAATACCAAGACCGGAAATGATGTAAGAGACCTTCTTCTGACGTCGTAACTGGAAGTGACATTCCTCTAGGCGCCAGAACCGGAAGTGACATCTTCAGGGATGAGTCAGACAGATTTTCCCGTTTTTGGTCTGTAGAGGTAACAGAAGAAGGTTTAGTGCACCCCACCACCCTCTGGTCTGGTGTGGAATCACCCGGCTCTGAGGCTAAGGATCTGCGCTGGTATCCCGAAGGTTGCCGGTTCGAATCCTCATCACTGCCAAAAGGCCACTGCTCTGCTGGGCCCTTGAGCAAGGCCCTTAACCTGTAATTGCTCCAGGGGTGCTGTATAATGGCTGACCCTGCGCTCTGACCCCAAGGGGTATGCGAAAACTACCAAATTCCTAATACAAGAAATTGTATAAGGCGAAATAAAGAACAAAAAAAAAAAAAATACAGCTTCCTCCTACTCGCATGTGTGTGACAGTTGTTACGGGTGACATCACATCCTATCTATTTAAGGTGCCATCGATGTTTTAGGATATTTCTCTAATACAAACTACACAATGTTATACACATTTTGGATTAAAGGTTTTATAAGTGGTCATGCAAAACTTTGACTAGCATGAAATAATGTATTATGCAGATGTCAGCTGGCAGTACAAATGAACATGAAACAAGACAGTGTTGATGTAAATAATTTTAAAGGTTGCCCAGCTATCGTGGGACAAAGATGCCACTGATAAGGCACAGAACAGACTTCAGTTCCAACTGGGACCACCTAGAGTGAGTTTGAAACCCATACTAACAGTTAAAGAGCTCAAGATACAGTCAACAGAAGTTGGTAATGAGAGCACCAGCAAAGACAATGGAGCCTTGGAGGGAATGGCAGTGTGAGGAGGAATGTCCTAGCTTCAAAATGTTCAAAAATATCAGAAGAGCCCCAAAAATAATCAAAATGCCCAAAGAAAAGGGAACCCCCCAACCTCTGGTTGGCAAAGAACACCGTAAAAAGAATGTTTATAAAAGAAGGGTTTATTTTGTATGAAAATGTGCTATATAAATAAATGTTGTTGTTGTTGTTATTAACAAAAATACATATTATGATGTATCAGGCAGCTTGTGAACTGTCAGTTCTTGAAGGTTAATGTCTTGGAAGCAAGAAAAATGGACAAGGTTAAGGATCTAAGTGTCTTTTGATAAGTGCCAAGATACATTGGCTAGACGACTAGGTCAGAGCATCTCCAAATAGCCAAAGACCATTCAGAGCGCCCATGCTGACCCCTGTCCACCGCTGATAGCACCTACAATGGACACCTGAGTGTCAGAACTAGACCATGGAGCAATGGAAGAAAGTGGCCTGGTCTGATAAATTATTTTATCTTTAAGATCATATGTATGGCTGGGTATGTATACATTGTTTACCTGGGGGAGAGATGGCAGCAGAATGCACTTTGGGAAACAGTCAAACTGGCAAAGGCAGTGTGATCTTCTGGACAATGTTCTGCTGGAAAACCCTGGGTCCTGGCATTCATGCGGATGTTACTTTGACTTATCCCTCCTACCTAAAGATTGTTGCAGACCACGTGCACCCCTTCATGGCAACGGTATTCCTTGATGACAGTGCCCTCTTTTAACAGGATGATGCACCCAGTCACATTGCAAACATTGAGGAACATGGCAAAGAGTTCAAGGTGTTGACTTGGACTTCAAATTTCCCAGATCTCAATGCCTTAGTCCAGTCGAGCATATGGTGGATGTGTTGGAAAAACAAGTCTGATCCATGGAGGCCCCAACTCACAACTTACATGACTTAAAGGGTCTGCTTCTAATGTCTTGGTGCCAGATACCACAAGACACTTTCAGTGGTCTTCTGCAGTCCATCCCTTGATGGGTCACAGCTGTTTTGGCAGCACGAGGAAGACCTCCATGATATTAGGCAGGTGGTTTTAATGTTGTGGCTGATTGGCATAAACATAAATAACAATATTAACATAAAAAATTATAATTGTATAATTAAATAAATGCAAAAAGACTTGAATAAAAAGTCATTTACACATAAGCCAGGGGAGAGGCCTTGACATAGACATAAGGATATGAGATGTTCTGTCCTGAGTCACTTCTCTAAAGTCATCGAATGTCATTGGCATATACTACACCTGTCTTAGACCTGCTGAAGTCCCAGTAATGTGACTGCATTGGTTAGTCATTAGAATTGCATCAGCATGAATATGTGTCATGTATGCCTCCATTAAGAGAAGATTTTACAACAGCTTGCAGCATCGGCATGGGTCACAGAAGTCCATTTACATATGAATCACTTACTCAAAGTTGGTCACCAAGGAGGCTGATCACCTGTGGGGACTTGGAAGAAGGACTGAATGACTTTCAGGGATAAACTATAACCCACACAAAATCAGATTTGATAAATCGTATCACTGATTCACTAGCACACTGTGACAAACAAAATGAAAGATGCCCATATGCAAATCAGTGAAGGAAACCTGTCAACAAAAAGTTTATTAAGAAGTAAATTTAAATAATCACAGGGGCAGTACAAGAAGGTTGACTGCTTCTAGGCCAGTGCACTTAACGTTTCCAATACACTTTAAGTAAGAGAGGCTGCCCTAAGTTTTTAGATGACTTCTTGCTCTTCTTTTGCACTTACCATTTGGTCAATGAATTTTGAAGCAAATATCAGTGCTTGAAGTGGGCCAGTACTCACCCATGGGCAGTATTGACATTGGTGAAAGTGCTTATTTGATATTTGGACTTCACACATTATACACTTCATGTCAAAATTTTGTCGTAAGTACTAAAACATGAAAAAAGTTTGTCTTTTAGGTATGTGTTCAACATTTCTTGCATTTCCTGTCATCTTACACTTACATAGATCTTTGTAGATATGGAACACACATGAAATGCATGTGTTCCAAAAACGCTATATTTTTTAACCTATACAGCTCTGACTTCCTGATAAACAAGGCTTGAGCTGGAAGAGGTTTTTGCTGTTTCTGCGGTGGTGGGAGGATGGGATAGCGGGCTGCTTGCTGCTTTTGCTTATCGACACATTTACAAGACAAAGACGCTGATGGAGAGGTGTGAACGGATTTAAGGTGGGCCGGGTTTACGAGTTTTTTCGTAGGCTTTGGTAATTCTAGTGTTAACGTCTACAGAGCTGCCACTCACTGGATGTTTTTTGTTTTCACACTATTCTCGTTTGCTATGAGTAAACTGTACAGACTGCTGCATGTGAAAATCCCAGGAGATCAGCAGTTACAGAAATACTCAAAGCTACCCATCTGGCACCAACAATAACTGCTGTTCCAGTTCAGATTACCCCAATTTTAATTCCCAGCCACATTCTTTTCTTTTGTTTCTTTTTTTTAATGCAGGGTTTTTTAAAGGATTAATCCACCCAAAAAATGGACGTATTTGGCAAGTTTTTAAGCTTGTACTCCGTGCTCCTTAGACTGCAATGTAAACTGCCAGCGCAGGCATGATATATTTTTTTTTATTTATAGAAAGAACTTAACTTTGGAGCACAATTTTAAGTGGCAAATACATACAGTGGAACCTCGGTTCACGAACGTCTCGGTACACGTACAAATCGGTTTACGACCAAAAAGTTCGCCAAACTTTTGCCTCGGTTCACGACCACACACTCGGTATACGAACAAGCCAGGTTCCCTTTCGGTTTGTACATGTTCAGTCTCTCCCTGTGCATTTCCTGTGCAGTGAGCAAGAGAGAGAGAGCGAGAGCACGCGACACACACACACAGGCAGCACACACACAGGCAGCGAGAGAGAGCTGCACACACAGGCAGCGCGTGAGAGAGAGACACGCACACACACAGGCAGCACCAGAGAGAGACAGACGCACACACACAGGAGCACGAGAGAGAGGCGTGCACACACACAGGAGCACGCTAGAGAGACACACACACAGGCGCTCCAGGCTCAAAGAGAGAGAGAGAGAGCGAGCGAGAGAGGGAGGGACGCATAAGGTAGAGAAGGCTTGTTTTTGTTTTCACTTCTGCTTACAGTGATCGGTTCGTAGCCTGCATTGTTGCAATGTTACTTTTCTTGGTGGTTTATTAAATTATGGATTTTTCAAATGTTCATTTTTTCCCCGTGCGTAAAACTCATTAAAAAAAAGTGTTTTTAGCGAGCGGTTCCTAGCACTATAGCGTGAACTATTGCAGTGTCAGTTTTCTCTGTTGTTCAAGGTTTTCTCAGTGTTATTCAATGTTTTTACATTTAGTTTACTATTATGCTGTGCATTCTATGGTATAGTTAACTATATTTGTGCTTAAAAATTTTAAAAAATATATATTTAGATACAGTTTGTACGCTCTGGAATGGATTAATTGTATTTACATACAATCCTATGGGGGAAATTGCTTCAGTTCACGACCAAATCGGTTTACGACCAGAGTTTTGGAATGAATTATGGTTGTGAACCGAGGTTCCACTGTATATAGCATGTTTGTGAAGAAATATTTTCCAATTGAAAAATACCAAATTTATCCTTTAGCCAAAAATTCTTAAACTGTTCTCCTACCTAACACAAACACAAAGACTGTTTTTACAGCTTGGATCTGCTCTCAAGCATTTGTTCCTTCCTTAAATCAAGTGCTGCTGGTTTAGGTATAAGCTTCACACGAGCAACCCTGTAAATAAAAATGTTCAAAAAGTAGATGAAATTGTTCAGCATCCTATTCAAGGAGAGTTATTGCCATATGGATTAAATACACTATATTTAAGTCAATATAAGCAATCAAAATTTGAAAATGTATAGGACAGAATTTCTTTTTAAAGGCGTGTCACATATTTATGTCTATGCGAGTGTAAACAGCTTGTGTATAAGAAGTTAAAGTATACTTTATCTGATCTGTTTTTTTTTCTTTCTCTTTTTTGATTTTTTTTCAGGTCTAGGAACAATGGGAAGAGGGATCACTGTTGCACTTATTAAGGCTGGAATCCCCGTCATTGCAGTGGAAATGGGGTTAAAGCAACTAGAAGCTGGAAAGACAGTCATTATGTCAATGTTAGAGAAGGAATTCAAAAAGAAACAACTTACAAAGGCATACAGAGAAATGGCTGCTTTCACCTTAGATCTAGCAAAGTTACAGGAGGTTGATCTTGTAGTTGAGGCAGTGTTTGAGAACATGTCGCTGAAGAAGCAGATTTTCCAACAGCTCTCTTCTTTGTGCTCTGCTGATGCTATCCTGTGCACAAACACGTCAACGTTAGATATTGATGAGATTGCCTCTGTCACCACCACACCTCATTTGGTAGTGGGCATGCATTTTTTTGCACCTGCACATGTAATGAAATTACTAGAAGTAATTTATGGTCCTAGGACCTCTCCTACAGCAGTGGCAACTGCCATGCAGCTTGCACAGCAAATGGAGAAGGTGGGAGTTGTTGTTGGTAACTGCAATGGCTTTGTTGGGAACCGCATGTTTAAACTGTATGCTGAGCAGGCCTACTTCTTGTTAGAGGAGGGAGCCATACCTGAGCAAGTGGATCAAGTACTAGAGGATTTTGGGTTTCCCATGGGTATTTTTAAAGTGTCTGACCTCTCTGGTCTGGATATAGAGTGGAAGATAAGACAGGAGCAAGGTCTTACTGGACCGAAACAAATACCTGGTGGCTCATTTCGCCATCGAGCTGGTGGCAGGTATAGCCCCCTCCTTGATATTCTCTGTGAGAGAGGATATCTGGGGCAGAAAACTGGTCAGGGTTGGTACCTGTATGAGAAGCCAGGAGGGAGAGTTCCCACTTTTAATCTGTGGCTCCACAAATTTCTAGAAGAGTACAGAGAGCTACATGGCATTCAGAAACATTATGTGGGCCAAGATGAAATTCTTGAACGTTGCCTGTATCCTCTTATAAATATGGGCTTTCATATCCTCGAGGAAAGGATTGCAGCATCTCCTGAGGACATTGACATAATCTATGTCTTTGGTTATAGCTGGCCACGGCACTGGGGTGGTCCCATGTTTTATGCCTCGATGGTTGGGTTACCCAGAGTGTTGGATAAACTCAACTATTACCATGAGATACACCCAGACATCCCAACTCTAGAACCTAGTAGCTTACTTAAGAAACTGGTAGCAAATGGAAGCCCTCCGATTGGAACTTGGGGGGCTTTCATCAAAGAACATAACAGCAAGCTTTAAAATTCTGGAGAAAGTGCAAATTAGTTAGCAGTTGTTGCTTTAGCCCTTTAATATTTGATCAAATATTTTATAGACTCTGAAGACGAACAAATAATGCACCTGTTAATACAGTATGACAAAATCATTTCCTTTGCTCCACAACATTCCTGCTGCTTCATAATTGTTAATTATGTCTGTAAAAGCTGTAATTATGCCATTTATTTTCAAAATGCGAAGTCCAGAGTTTTGTACAGTAACATTGAAAATTGTGGTTTTTCACTGCTGAAAAAGAAGTAAACAGATAAAATCACATCTGCATAGTACGGTTTAGACAATGTTTGTAGGATCAATGCTAATGTCTTAGGTGTCTTTTGTTTCTTCTATAAGAGTAGAATGCAATAGCATAATTCTCCTGCTTATCTTATTTAATACCATCACTAATGAAATCACAGCAGTAAATACGTCCTCCTACTCTCCCCTAAACCCTTTAATAACCCTAATGGTTGAATGACTTTGTCAAGGGGCAAATTGACTTGCTATGCAGTACATGCAGGACCTTGGGGTGACAAATGTTTATTAAACAATTTCCAAAAATACTGTTATATCTCCAGCTATAATATAATATTTAAGTATTTCTCGTATTTATTGAAAAGAAAAATTCTTAGCTCTTCATCTCTTCTCCTTAGATGGTGAAAAAAGCAGCACCCTATATCTTGAGGCTTCATATTCTTTACCTTTGGGGCATGTCAAGGACATCATCTAAGGTGTCATTTTATTGATCAGGTTTATAAAGGTACTTTTGAAAGGCTTAGCTGAATGGCTACTTTTGAGAAACCTTATTGTGCATCTCTCCAGAAGGGCTTTGATCCTGAGAAGGACACAAGGGATGCACAAAAGGAGCAACAAAAAATTAGACACAAGAAAACTGCAAACCCTGTTGCCTCTCAGTCCTTCTGCACAAATCAAGTTTGACCTTCTTCTTATTGGAGTGGCAGGCCCACTTACTACCTTTGTCCCACAACTCCCCCTCTCCCTTCACATACCTTTTCTCCGTGATCCCTTGACCCGCTTGGCTCACTTCCTCCCCTTCGTTGAACTCTTGCCTAAACTCTCCCCCTGACTCTGTTGAAGACCGAGCAAGGATGTCCTGAAGTGTTGTAATGATTAAAACCTGGAGGTTAAAAACATGTTTAAAAGGCAAGGTGAAAATTGTGGTTAAAGTGCAAGGAAAGGTCAAAACCTCAAAAATCAAGAACAAAAATTTAAGTCACTAACCGAAAAGGGGCAAAATAAATTCAAAAAACAGAAAGGACTCCAAAACTCACTAGAAAATTGGCAATAGCTACTGATTTCTCTCCTAACTACAATAACAATTTGATTGTTTGAGATTTCTTCAATTGATTGATTGATTCAGCAATTGATACTAGATACTTGCCATTACACATCAGACAAATTTCTTTCTTCAAATGGCAAAATGTTTAAATAGTAAATAGTGTAACTGGTGAATAGCACCAGTTAAAAGAGTGCGCTGCATTTTATTGGAACAAAAATGTATTCTTGTGCATAAGTGTTAGGTGACCCTATTTTTCCTTTTATTATTATACTAGCAAAATACCCGCGCTTCGCAGCGGAGAAGTAGTGTGTTAAAGAGGTTATGAAAAAGAAAAGGAAACATTTTAAAAATAACGTAATATGATTGTCAATGTAATTGTGTTGTCATTGTTATGAGTGTTGCTGTCTTTTATATATATAATATACACACACACACACATAAACATATATATATACATATATATACATATACACATATCTACATATACACATATCTACATATACACATCCACATATATATACATACAGTATACACATATCAACATATATATACACACATACATACACACACATATACATATACACATACATATATATACACACATACATACATACATACACACACACACACACACACATATATATATATATATACATATACACATCCACATATATATATATACATACAGTATACACATATCAACATATATATACACACATACATACACACACATATACATATACACATACATATATATACACACATACATACATACATACATACACACACACACACACACACATATATATATATATATATATATATATATATATATATATATATATATATATACTATGAGGGGCCGTTCAGGAAAAAAAGATTGGTTAGTAAATATATACATTGGTTCAGATGTATATATCGGTTCGGATACATTGGTTTGAATATATACATTGGTTTTAATACATCCGTTCAGATATATATATATCGGTTCACATATATACATTGGTTGGGATACATTGGTTCAGATATATACATCGGTTTGAATACATCCGGTCAGATATATACATCGGTTTAAATACATTGGTTGAGATATATATAAATTGGTTTGCATAGATCCATTCTGATATATATACATTGGTTGAGATACATCCGTTCAGATATATACATCAGTTTGAATACATCCGTTCAAATATATACATTGGTTGAGATATATATATTGGTTGATATACATTGGTTTCGATATATATATTGGTTTAAATAGATTGGTTTAAATATATACATTGGTTCAGATACATCCGTCCATATATATACATTGGTTCAGATAGATCCGTTCAAATATATACATTGGTTGGGATTTACGGGCAGGCACAACGTGGCCACCCATGTTTAGCATCTCCCTTTCACTTCATCATTGCTTCAACACTGTTGTAATTATTGTGCATATTTTATGCAACTAGCATATGCCTGTCTGTCGTGTTTTGTTTCATAAGCCCTCTTGGTTGGGGGTCCTCGATTTCAAAGCACTTTTTTTCCTTTCATTATTTAAAACACTTGCACAGATAACCGCCTCTTCACCCCGCTCCGTCCCGCCCCGGCTCATTGTACCCGCCTCACTCGCTCCCTCTTGTCCCTCCCATGACAGATTCTTCTCAAAAGCCGAATTACCGGAAAGCATTGATCGCAACCGCAGTATGTCCCATTTTTTCACCTCATGAGACGCTGGTTTATCAGTGACCGAAAGCCGCACGGTGATATCTGTTATTCCGCATTGGCAGCATTTCATTAAAGGGCAATATGCTTCAGCAAGGAACTTAGTCCCATTTGCTGAAAGGATGTTATGGAGGAAAACAATGGAGTTGCTTTGTTTCTTTAAAATGTTGATCACGGATCAAAATGACCAGAATATTCCTGCTTCACAAATAACTGACGTTTAACTGTTTTTATAGTAAAACTGACAAAACGACACACGTGCACACGTACACACGCACGTACACGCACGCGCACACACTTAAACTCACAAATCGTGGGTCCCACATACTACTGATTAAGTGTATGTGTCAGGGGCGATCATCAAGTGACACTGATTTATCATTAACCGAAAGCCGCCCGGTGATTTCTGTTATTCCGTATTGGCAGCATTTCATTAAAGGGCGATCTGTTTCAGCAGGGACATTAGTCCTGTTTGCTGAAAGGATGTTATGGAGGAAAACACTGCAATAGCGCTGTTTCTTCTGAATGTTTATCAGTGATTAGGGATCAGAATGATCAGAATATTCCTGCTTCACAAATAACTGATGTCTGTTTTTATTGTAAAACTGACAAAACCACACACGCACGTACACACACACAACACACGCACACTCAAAGTCACAAATCGTAGGTCGCACACACTACTGATTAAGTGTATCTGTCACGGGAGATCATTTTTTTCACCCCATAAAACGTTAGTTCGTCAAAGATAGAAAGCAGCGCGGTGATTTCTATTATTCCTTATTGGCAGCATTTCATTTAATATAATGATATAAAAAATCATACAAAATGGTATAGAATCTGCGTCGTAGACTTATTTTTTGTCATATTTCTTCAAAGAAGTCTTTAATTAGTTTGCTTAAAAAATCTTACGCCACACCTGTGAACCGTTGAAAATTGCTGATCTTAATCAATCAATATATATTTGAACCGGTGCTCTAAAATATCTGTGCCTCGTAGAATTCAGTGTCCCTTCTCTTAGGTGCACTGAGATGTGATTGCTGCGGAACTCCTCTTGTTCGCGTGCCTTTGCGCGCCGCTTGTCTTTTGTTTTAACGCATGCTCTGTGCAAAATGCTGTCATATGTTGTTATTAAACATGCACGCGCAGCGATGTCCTGATGTCTGCGTTCTAAGGCTGCAAGTATATTAAACGCTATTGACGTTTTACCAAGGTGCTCTGTGATTGAGGGCAGACAGTAAACTTTGTTAAAATGATATCGAAAAATACCAGTCGTCAGTTGTATTTTCAGTCGTTTTGGCGTGTTTACTGTTCTGTTACCAAAAAATTCTTCAACGGGGCTCATCAACAAAGAAACATGCATAGTAAGATTTAGTAAAATATCAGTAATAATAATACATTGCTCGACACCCAGTAACACTTTACAGACATTTAAAAGACTGCTCGTTAAAATAAATGTAGCAATCCATTGTCATGCTATAAGTGATAGCTTGCTCTTAAACATTTGCACAGGTGGTTTTTCCTGGGGATAAAAAAGGAAAAAAAAATCCATGGGAAAGGCTTTGTTGTTGAACTCAAATTTCACCTCCGCCATGTGAGTCATTAAAACTATTGGAATGAAAACGCTTGTCTCATCCACATGGTCGGGACGCTCATTTCCATGGCTGCTGCAGAGCCGTAAAATGTGTGTCCTCTGACTGCAGATTAAAAAATGAACACTAGAGAGGTAAAATTATGCAAAATTGATTTTAAAAGGTTGTAGGTATAGTTTTATATATAATCTTCTCCACTATGTGTCTGTATCTTATCCCCTACAGGGAACACTCATTTCCATGGCTGGAGCAGATCCGCTTGTGTGCACCCTATCTGCTGCTTTCAAAATGAACCCTGGATAAGTAATATTATCTGAAATCCATGGTAAAAGATTGATGAAAGTCTTCTACATCACTTTCAAGTCTACTATGTCCCATTGTCCTCTCCACTCAAAGGGACACTCACTTCTACAGCTGAGCTTTTGCCTCAGAGTTGTGAGCCCCAACTGTTGCTTGCAGAATGAACATTAGACAGCTCAAATTGTTATTGGATTGGCTATTTTTTTCATTATATATTTATTTATTCATTCAGCCTCTGTTAAAAAAAAGCACATTTTCCCTTAGAGGACAAATAGAATTCTATCTATCTATCTATCTATGAGATTTTGAAACATTCATATTATTTGTCAAATGAGGTACCAAATATCCACTAATACACATTTGTATAACAAGTCAATTAAAGAGCCCGACAAACAGCAACTGAGATATTGAAAAATTTTATTGAATCTGTTCTGACAGTTATAGTCTTTTAATTAAAATAATGATTATAATTATTAGAAAACGTAGCCATTTTAATGTCAGCATAAAACCAGGCCAGTAACATCTTTGTGAAATAATATCAGCAGTTTTATAAATTCCAGAATGTACACCGATAGCACTGGCATGAACTTCCTTACAAGTATCCTTTGTCTCCTAAACTCAACAAATAACTTTCATATTCCTCCTGTTGCCCTGCTAGTCTTTTTGACAATAGTAAAGGTCATCCTCTTGAAAAAATTATATTCACGCACCAATTAATAATATGGTTATAATGTAAAACACTTCAAATAAACCTGCAAAATGTACATTTTCTTTGTTTAAGTTGACTTCTTCAATGGATCTCACACTTACAACATGGGGCACCACAACACACATACACAAATATCTTTCAGTATTTTTAAAAATAGCCTTGAAAATTGTTAGTATCTGTTCTCTATCCAAGCCACCCATTTACAAAAGAGATTTACAGGCTTGGGCCAAAAGATAAAAAATTAGACGGAAAGAAATGCCAGTCTAGTGCTTGCCACACTGACACTCGCTCATACTACTACAGTTTAAAAGTGCCACCCAACCTGATGCCAACTCTTTCAGATGGGTAGTGAAACCTGGAAAATGTATTAATTGGCACAGGAAAAAAGTTTAAAGACTTATTCTGACAGTGACCAAGTTGGGGATTGTTGATCTGTGAAGTGGCAGTAAAAATAAAAAAATATTTTAAAAATCTGATTACAAAATATATCAAGAAACATCAAAAGGTATATAATGATTAATTTATGAAAACTCCATAGAATAGTTTCTAATACATGTTTTTCTTTCAACAGTCATGCTAATGTCAGAATTTGTGTGTTTTATTACCTATACTTTGTGCACATATTGAAGCTGTTTTATGGAAAACACAAGCACATGAGTAAATAATTGTCAGCGGTTACAATTTAAATGTATATTTGCAGTATATACTGTATCATGAAATGCCAAATTAGAAATGAGAAGATGATGAAAAGTTATTTTTTGCTCAATATACTTTAAACAAACTGATCACAAAATTTCCTAATTAGTTTGACTTTGTTGGTACCCTAGAGTGGCACATATCTTGGAAGAAGTCCTATCAGGTTTATTTGAATTTTAAAAAACCTAAATAATAATAATAATATCTTACATTTATATAGCATTTCTCTGGCTACTCACAGTGATTTTCATAGACATACTTAAAAAAGACAGTGTAAGCGCTTGATTTTTTTTTTTAATTAGTGGATGAGTAAGGAACATAGTAGACAAAAAAGTGATATAGAAGACTTCCTTCAATCTTTTGAAATAAATTGTGGACAATTTTGTAATTCCAGTATTAATTTTGCAAGCAGAAGACAGGGGGCACACATTTCTATACCATAGACCAAGCTGTGGAAATGAGTGTCTCTTCTGCTAGAAGGGATTAAGAGACACACTCGATATGAAAGTGCTATAAAAGACTGTCTGATAGGCTTATTAAAGAAACTGTGCACAATTTTAACTGCCTGGCGTTCATTTTGTAATGGACCATGGTAGATGAGGAATGCCACCGACTGCTACAAGTCTTTAAAATACATTTGATGAGTTTTAATCTCCCATGAAAAACGGTGCACAGAACTCCTATGTGTTTTATAGGATAATTGCACCTGCTGTGAAAACAAGATTCCTCTCCAATGTACAGGGGTTAAAGGGTGGTTGTGATAGGAAATGTATTTATTTATTTATATAGAACTATATTTCATTCCAATAGTTTTAATGACTCACATGGCGGAAGTGAAATTTGAGTTGAACAACAAAGCCTTTCCCGTGGATTTTTTTTCCTTTTTTATCCCCAGGAAAAACCACCTGTGCAAATGTTTAAGAGCAAGCTATCACTTATAGCATGATGGATTGCTACATTTATTTTAACAAGCTGTCTTTTAAATGTCTTTGTAAAGTGTTACTGGGTGTCGAGTAATGTATTATTATTACTGATATTTTACTAAATCTTACTATCCACATTTCTTTGTTGATGAGCCCCGTTGAAGAATTTTTTGGTAACAGAACAGTAAACACGCCAAAACGACTGAAAATACAACTGACGACTGGTATTTTTTGATATCAGTTCGGATTCAGCGGGTTGGAAAATGGATGGATGGATGGATTTTAACAAAGTTTACTGTCCGCCCTCAATCACAGAGCATCCCAGTAAAACGTGAATAGCGTTTAATATACCTGCAGCCTTAGAATGCAGACATCAGGACATCGCTGCGCGTGCATGTTTAATAACAAGATATGACAGCATTTTGCACAGAGCATGCGTTAAAACAAATTGATTAAGATCAGCGATTTTCAACGGTTCACATGTGTGCAGTAAGATTTTTTAAAGCAAACTAATTAAAAACACAAATAAGTCTACGACGCAGATTCTATACCATTTTATATGATTTTTATATCATTATTTTAATAATATACATACACTATATGTGGACTATAAAGCAATACATGTATAATTTCGTGCATTTTAACCAGTTTACATCTCTCAACTTGTTAAAAATTTGTATGTAATCAATTTATATGAACCTTTACTTCAATAATATACACATTATGTTTGTATCGCGTGCGCACCTTACTGTGTAATTATTTCAATGAACTTGTGGTATTGTTGAGCGAATAGTGTCCCTATTTATACTCCACTACGCAGCGGCTGAATTTGATCACGCATTCACACGTATAATAATAATAATAATTCCTTACGTTTTATAGCGCCTTTCTTACTACTCAAAGCAATTTGTAAAAATAAATAAAATAACAGAAAGGAAGCCCCCCGGACACAAACCAGTGATCATTTAGCTGTGAGTTAGCATTTTACTCCTACCACCACCTTTTCATGTTAGATACGCCGCATTATAATTTTGAGCACTATTTTTTTATTTTAAACTGTCATAAATAAATTATATCAAAAAGGTTTTTTAAAAAGCCAATTCAAAGCAAAGAGGGTAAGTAATAACTATTTTCTTTTGTAAGTCAATCAAAAATGCTTAAGCCTAAAAGAACATCGTCCTGTCAAAATAAGAGACTCTTTCGCCTGGTTGACGTGAATCATCTTTAAACGAAATGCTGCCAATAAGGAATAATAGAAATCACCGCGCTGCTTTCTAACTTTGACGAACTAAAGTTTTATTAGGTGAAAAAAATGATCGCCCGTGACAGATACACTTAATCAGTTGTGTGTGCGACCTACGATTTGTGACTTTGAGTGTGCGTGTGTTGTGTGTGTGTACGTGCGTGTGTGTGGTTTTGCCAGTTTTACAATAAAAACAGACATCAGTTATTTGTGAAGCAGGAATATTCTGAGCATTCTGATCCTTGATCACTGATAAACATTCAGAAGAAACAGCGCTATTGCAGTGTTTTCCTCCATAACATCCTTTCAGCAAACAGGACTAATGTCCCTGCTGAAACAGATCGCCCTTTAATGAAATGCTGCCAATACGGAATAACAGAAATCACCGGGCGGCTTTCGGTTAATGATAAACCAGCGTCTCTTGATGATCGCCCCTGACACATACACTTAATCAGTAGTATGTGGGACCCACGATTTGTGAGTTTAAGTGTGTGCGCGTGCGTGTGTGTGCACGTGTGTCGTTTTGTCAGTTTTACTATAAAAACAGTTAAACGTCAGTTATTTGTGAAGCAGGAATATTCTGGTCATTTTGATCCGTGATCAACATTTTAAAGAAACAAAGCAACTCCATTGTTTTCCTCCATAACATCCTTTCAGCAAATGGGACTAAGTTCCTTGCTGAAACATTTTGCCCTTTAATGAAATGCTGCCAATGCGGAATAACAGATATCACCGTGCGGCTTTCGGTCACTGATAAACCAGCGTCTCATGAGGTGAAAAAATGGGACATACTGCGGTTGCGATCAATGCTTTCCGGTAACTCGGCTTTTGAGAAGAATCTGTCATGGGAGGGACAAGAGGGAGCGAGTGAGGTGGGTACAATGAGCCGGGGCGGGACGGAGCGGGGTGAAGAGGCGGTTATCTGTGCAAGTGTTTTAAATAATGAAAGGAAAAAAAGTGCTTTGAAATCGAGGACCCCCAACCAAGAGGGCTTATGAAACAAAACACGACAGACAGGCATATGCTAGTTGCATAAAATATGCACAATAATTACAACAGTGTTGAAGCAATGATGAAGTGAAAGGGAGATGCTAAACATGGGTGGCCACGTTGTGCCTGCCCGTAAATCCCAACCAATGTATATATTTGAACGGCTCTATCTGAACCAATGTATATATATGGACGGATGTATCTGAACCGATGTATATATTTAAACCAATCTATTTAAACCAATATATATATCGAAACCAATGTATATCAACCAATATATATATCTCAACCAATGTATATATTTGAACGGATGTATTCAAACTGATGTATATATCTGAACGGATGTATCTCAACCAATGTATATATATCAGAATGGATCTATGCAAACCAATTTATATATATCTCAACCAATGTATTTAAACCGATGTATATATCTGACCGGATGTATTCAAACCGATGTATATATCTGAACCAATGTATCCCAACCAATGTATATATGTGAACCGATATATATATCTGAACGGATGTATTAAAACCAATGTATATATTCAAACCAATGTATCCGAACCGATATATACATCTGAACCAATGTATATATTTACTAACCAATCTTTTTTTCCTGAACGGCCCCTCATAATATACACAGACACATATATATACATAAATATTTACATATCTACATATATACACATCTACATATATATACACATATATATACATATCTACATATATATATATATATATATATATATATATATATATATACATATATATATATATATATATATATATACAGTAATCCCTCCTCCATTGCGGGGGTTGCGTTCCAGAGCCACCCGCGAAATAAGAAAATCCGCGAAGTAGAAACCATATGTTTATATGGTTATTTTTATATTGTCATGCTTGGGTCACAGATTTGAGCAGAAACACAGGAGGTTGTAGAGAGACAGGAACGTTATTCAAACACTGCAAACAAACATTTGTCTCTTTTTCAAAAGTTTAAACTGTGCTCCATGACAAGACAGAGATGACAGTTCAGTCTCACAATTAAAAGAATGCAAACATATCTTCCTCTTCAAAGGAGTGCGTGTCAGGAGCACAGAATGTCACATAGATAGAGAAAACAATCTCTAGCAAACAAATCAATAGGGCTGTTTGGCTTTTAAGTATGCGAAGCACCGCGGCGCAAAGCTGTTGAAGGCAGCAGCTCACACCCCCTCCATTAGGAGCAGAGAGGGAGAGAGAGAGAGAGAGAGAGAGACAGATAAAAAAATCAATACGTGCCCTTCGTGCTTTTAAGTATGCGAAGCACCGTGCTGCATGTCGCTTCACGAAGCAGCTGCACAGAAGGTAGCCAACTTGAAGATATTCTTTCAGCATTTTTAGACGAGCGTCCGTATCGTCTAGGTGTGCGAACAGCCCCCCTGCTCAATCCCCCTACGTCAGGATCAGAAAAAGTCAGCGCAAGAGAGACAGAGAAAAGTAAGTTGGGTAGCTTCTCAGCCATCTGCCAATAGCGTCCCTTGTATGAAATCAACTAGGCAAACCAACTGAGGAAGCATGTACCAGAAATTAAAAGACCCATTGTCCGCAGAAATCCGCGAACCAGCAAAAAATCCGCGATATATATCTAAACTAGGGGGCTCCGCCCCCTGCTCGCTTCGCTCGCCAACCCCTGGCGTTGGGACATGACAAAGAGTGAGATGTATGAATTAGATATAGATTAGTTGTAATTTCTGTCCATTTAGGATTGCAGGTCATAGTGATAAACAGATCCGGTTTTCCAAATTTTCTTACGATAGCCATGGCATCTTGGTAATGTTGTTGCATATTGCCTGAGCTGCCTTGAAAGGATGATGGTAGAATAACAGGTTTTCCAGCCGGGTGCTCCATGACGTCAGCATCCCGATTAATGTAGTCCAGCAGCGATTTGTATTTATCGGCTGTAAGTGAAGGCTGGTTGTTTTTTATCCACTGCAGATCATTTGATTCCGCTCGAACATAAACGTCAACGATGTATTGTTGAGTCAGCTTTTCTGCATTGAGTAATGGATTAAAGTCGTCCCTTACTGAGAGTCTGTAGGAGAAATATTCTTTCATGGATACACGTGATCGTCTCTGCGCCTGCTGTTTTTTAATTCTTGAAATTGTAGCACTCCATCCTTCCTGTTCATTTGGAAATAATATGGGGTATGTTAAAGTATCAAGAAGCGGAAAGCAAATATGAGTGACGTTTCTCATTATAAGCTCTGTGCATTGTTTGTTTTCAGGAAGGTTCATGCGTTGATAGATTGCCTCATCTGGATCTAGGATGTAGATTTGTGCATATTTGCGTTGTTGATTTGTTTCAGGGTGCACTGTTCCAAAGCGATGCAATATTTGTCCACATATGTGAAAGCAGTATGGGCCATTGCCTTTTGGTGGCCTGATATGTACTCCGGTAGATGCAAAAGCAAATGAACTATTGTAGGATCTAATGCAGTTCATAAAGTTTTTACTTTCAGGCACATCGTTAGTTAGAAGCTTCTTTAGATATTGAGGATATGAATGTAAAGGAGGCAGTCTAATCTGACCTTTTTGACAACAACGTGTAAATTCATTATTTGTATTGCCAGTTGTTTCTTCTGTGAAGTTAAGTGAATGACAATGATTGCAAATGACATTCATTAATCCCAATGAATTTATTGTTTGTATCGAGCCTTGTCCGTTTTTGTATGTCGGTCATTTGAGCTTGGTGCTTTTCGCGTCTTGCTTTTTTTTTTTTTTCTGTCAGTTCATTTGCGCGTTGTACACGTCTCCGTTCATTTATTCTGTCTCTTCGCTCCCTTTTTTGTATGTCTGATACGCGAGCTCTTTCGGTTTGAAATCGTGCTTCTTTCGATGCAGCACTTTGACACGCGCGCTGAATGCGTCTACGTTCATTGTGTCTGTACATTTGGGCACGTCTCTGTAACGGTGTCACTTGTGCTTTGCGTTTTTTGATCCGAGACATTTTTTCTTCCGGTGTTTCAGAAGCGCGTTTTATGCGCCGCCGTCTATTTTCTTGTTTCTTTCGTGTTCGTGTGTTTGTTCCCGTTATCCTTTCCGAATCGTTTTGTACCCGTGACCGTGTATTCATGACTTGTTTCTTTTTCAGCATGCGAAATATGGATAAGTAATAAGGAGGATCGCACTCACTGTTAATATGTATCCTTTTCTGCAGTTGAACGGTTAATAGTGCTTTATTGAAAGGACATCCACCTATGCTGACACCTATGCTGCCTAGTGTGAAGGTGTCGACGTTCACTTTAGAATATGTGGCTTTGGGTGTCACTTCTTATGGATGTGTGGGGGGGATTGTTGTTGCACGAGCGTCTTCTTTCTTTTTGTGTTCCTGTGTCTTGTTTGAATCCCCCTCTTTGTGTGTGTCCCGTCCCTTGCTTGTAGGGTCTGTGGGGTGGTTTTGTGTTCTTTTTTTTTGTCTTCCATGGGCTTGTTGAATCCCCCTCTTGGTGTGTGTCCCGTCTCGTCCCGTCCCGTGCCTGTAGGGTGGGGGGGGGGGTGTGGTCGTGCCTTGCTGTTGTGCGCTCGTCTGTTCTTTTTTTTTGGTGTGTTTAGTTTCGTGTGCAATGTGTTTCGTGCTTTGCCCGCGTTTGACTACTTTTTTATGTGCCTTTTCCTTTTTTCGGTGCTTGTTGCGCCTCATTTCTGTGACTCCTTTTTGTATGTGCTCACTCCTTGTTTCTGTGGTCTTGTCCGCCTCTCGCGGCCCCTCATCCGCCTTTGTCGCCCTCTTTTGTCCGCCTTTCTCCGACTCTCGCGGACTCTTTTTGCGCCTGCGCCTCTCGCGGACCCTCATCCGCCTCTCTCGCCCTCTTTTGTCCGCCTTTCTCGGCTCCTCAGCCGACTCTCGCGGACTCTTTTTGCGCCTGCGCAGTACGTCTTTTTGCAGCTACGGCCCATGGCCGGATGTGCCTGCGTCCATCATCCGGTTTAGCATTCTCGGTTAGTAATATGGATATGCTTACATATAAAATCCACGATAGAGTGAAGCCGCGAAAGGCGAAGCGTGATATAGCGAGGGATCACTGTTTATATATATATATATATATATATATATATATCTAGACATACATGCATACATAGATTGACATATATATATACATATCTACATATATGTATATATATGTAATTGTGTTGTCATTGTTATGAGTGTTGCTGTCATATATATATATATATATATATAATATACACACACACATAAACATATATATACATATACATATATATACATATCTACATATACACATATATACATATATATATATATATGCATATACACATCCACATATATATACATATATATATATACACATATCAACATATATATACACATACATATACACACATACATACACACACATATACACATATACACATACATATATATACACACATACATACATACATACATACACACATATATATATATATATATTTACATATCTACATATATATACATATATATATTTACATATCTACATATATCTAGACATACATATATACATACATACATTGACATATATATATATATATATATATATATATATATATATATATATATATATATCAAAATACCCACGCTTCGCAGCGGTGAAGTACTGCTTTAAAATTTTTATTAAGAAGAAAAGTAAATCTTTTTAAACTGAGGGAAAATGAATCAATAATTATTTGTTAAGGATCTCTCTGTATACCACGTTGTCAGTTCGCCCCTCCGGTTGTAATATGACCAAGCTGTGTGCTGACCTTACTCTTGAGCATGCAACGTACAGGTGGCCATGTGAAAAGCAGTCCTGCCTGAAATCAATGCCAACCTTTTGTAGGGTCTGTCCCTGAGACTTATTAATTGTCATTGCGAAGCAGAGCCTTAGTGGAAATTGTAGGCGTTTGAATTGAAATGGGAGATCAGAGGGTATAATGGGGATGCGAGGAATAAAAACTCTCTCCCCTGAGCCACCGCCAGTAAAAATATTTGCCTCAATGAGGTTCTTTTGCAGAGACGTGATCTGAAGTCTCGTGCCGTCACAAAGTTTCAGTGGCTGTACGCAAATCCACAATCGGTTTCATATTGTTTTCATACCTTATCAATTGTGTAATGTGTTTTTTGAACAGGTTTGATTCATCGAAGTGATCACTCCTGCTGCGTTCAGTCACTTCACGTGAGCCGCTCTCTTGTGTGATGTTGCGATGTCCACGGGTTTATTTAATGTTAGCTAAGACCCGGCAGTTAAAAGTTTCTCGCTACAGCAATTTTAACTCTGTTACACAGTGATCCAAACTGTCATTTATACCTCGTGTCTTCTCATTAAACTTGTATCTCGCGAATATGGCATTGCAAACGGCAGCGGGTCAGTTCATGTGCTTACATGGGAGGCGTGATGACGCGATATATTTTGATATATATCAAAATACCCACGCTTCACAGCGGCGAAGTACTGCTTTAAAATTTTTATTAAGAAGAAAAGTAAACCTTTTTAAACTGAGGGAAAATGAATCAATAATTATTTGTTAAGGATCTCTTTGTATACCACGTTGTCAGTTCGCCCCTCCGGTTGTAATATGACCAAGCTGTGTGCTGAGCTTACTGTTGAGCATGCCCTTCAGAATGAAAACAGTTTGCATTTACCTTTTTAATAAAAGGCAAGCTTTTAAGCCTGAGAAATCACCCCGTAAATGCACACGTTTATTTGCACATGTGTTAATATGTATGCTTACACAGAATTAAAATACACTCAACAATTAACGTCATTTACCTTTGTTCCCGCGTTTGATAAAAGGCGAGCTTTTAAGCCTGAGAAATCACCCCATAAATGCACACGTTTAATTGCACATGTGTTAATATGTATGGTTACACAGTATTAAAAGACATTCAACAATTAACGTCATTTACCTTCGTTCCCGCGTTTGACTCGTGCTGTAAATCTCTTTCTTGTTTTCAGTTCACATGATTACGTAGGAGGCGTGATGACGCGATACGTGACTCCGCCTCCTCCATTTGAGTATATGGACAAAAAACAGGTTCCAGTTATGACCATTATGCGTAGAATTTCGAAATGACACCTGCCTAACTTTTGTAAGTAAACTGTAAGGAATGAACCTGTCAAATTTCAGCCTTCTACCTACATGGGAAGTTGGAGAATTAGTGATGAGTGAGTCAGTCAGTCAGTCAGTGAGGGCTTTGCCTTTTATTAGTATAGATAGACTTTACCAAAATGCCTCAAATCACATACACTTACCAATCTGTGGTCAGGTACTGTATTTCTACATCTACATCTACATTCTCAGGCAATTAGACAAATAGTAAAGGAACAAGCAGGAGAAAGAGATACACTTTTTAACTATGTATTATAGGTAATAAATTGTACATTTTTAATTATGTATTATAGGTAATAAATTGTATTGTAACTATTGTCATATAAGCAAAAAGGATGCGGCTTTACAAACCAAAACTATACAACCTGATACTAGATATGCAGTTTCAGGTGCCCCAATAACTTAGAGTTGCATTTGAACCTCCTTGTCAGCTGATCATCTGAACAGTCCCAGGCATCCTCTCTGTCTTAATATGGCTTCTGAGACAGAGTTGTCTTCTCTTCATGGAGGAATGGTAAGAAAGAGAAGTTGTCTTCTCAACATGCTAAGATAGTGAGAAAGAGAGAGAAAGGTGGATTTAGCCAACTCATACCATTCCAAACAGAAATGTTGGAAGAGGAACTGCAGACAACTCCCTTGGTTCATCCAATCCTGTTTAGCCTCAACATAAACTAATGGGCATTTCATTTTGTAGAGTCATGTTTCATGCCAAAGCCAGTCCTCCATGGAGGAAGGCGACTGTCTTTATGGTCCTCTTTATCGTCTCTCACCCCCCCTGCTTTCTGGAAGGGTTGGGTTAGCTGCAAGATCTGCTTCTCCTCCATAGTTATACTGTAAATCTTTACTTTTCCTCTCCAAGCTTTCTTCCTGGGGAATGAGCTTATGGAATGTAAAGGCCAGTCTGGTCACCTCTTTAATATGTGAAGCTCATACAAACAAAAACATGCTTCAGGCATGTCTACACAGCTGGCACTCTACCCAACGCAGATGGCATACCTGCAGAGCAGCACTTGCTAGTATTTTATGGCCTTACGTGTGCTTAACAGACATTATATCATTCAACTATCACTATGCTAAACATTACAATACATAGAGAAATGAAACCCCAGCAAAAGAACATAAGTCAATGTTTAAGACAACAATTGCACTTGTGTAAACCTCAGCTCTCTGCCTATTTTAATTTTTGACCAATAGATTTTTCAACCAGCCTGCGGTGAGTTCTCAAAAGTATTGTAATGTTAAAATATTGTAAACTCAATCAATCAATCGTTTATTTATGACGGTTTCATGAAACTCATCATAACTAAAGTTACATGTTAAATTGTTCATAATCTACACTCTCCCTAACTAATCGACAAGCATTTTTAAATGTACTGTAGACCGCAGGCTGTCTGTGTAGATGGATGACTTTTGCCAGAAAGAACACATTGAGTTCACCTTGTAACAGTTTCCAGAATAATTTGAATAGTGAAAATATATACTTGACATAATGTAATGTTCATGATTAGTGCATTTGTATGATTATATTGTGCAAATAAATTGTTTCTTTAAATTATTCCTACTGTTAATAATATTATCTGCTTATAATTTTTCTAAGTTTTGAAGAATTTGCTTGCTTTACTTAAATGGGGAATTTTCTGAAAGATTCAGAAAGAAAGAAAAAGGAAGCGCAGGATGATTAAGGACGAGATAATACAGCTGCGTGAGAAGAATATCGATTGAATTACATGTATGTGTCTCAGACCTACCATGTCACGTACACAATATTCACATCGAATTTAATTAAGACCTTAGGTAATCTGAAGCTGATACCCTCTCACATGCCCAGGCTTTACATCTACCGTAAAGATTTGCTGAATTGAACATACTGGTGATCTGTAATCGTCAAGGACTTTTTAAGGGTCTTGTGGAAGAAGAGTCTGGCTGTACTCACGATGACTTCGTCTGTGGATCATTTTGGTAGAGCCTCAAGAGGTAAAAAACTGACAACTTTTTGGTGGACAACTATTGAGTGATAGTGGATATTCCCCTCATGCATGCTTGCTGACTCCTGTAAGCAGCCCTCAGACTGTGGTCGAAGTACAATACAACACAGCGCATCAGCAAACCCCTCAGCTGGTGGTAGAACACAAAGTATAGGCATAGCTATATGGATGATGTGATTTGTTGTCCTCATAAATTCCTAGTTGGAATAAGACTTTCATCTCAGCCTTACTGTGTTGTGACAGCTGCACATGCAATGCTGCATTACATTGATAGAAGGGGTTATGGGGGATGCAGATGTCAAATTTCTTTATTTAAGGGCAGAGGCCTTATATCAGACTGATGTGGCCGTCGTCACTATTGTTTGTATGTATGATATTTACATATTTCATTTTCTTTACCAGTTATTATTGAAATTATTAGACTTTGTTTTCATGACATTTGAGAAATAAACCCAGCCTGTATTGTCCAAAAAAATGTTGCAATTTTCTGTACAAAATGGAATTTAAGAATTGTATGTTTTTTGGACTTCTGAGAAATCATTTGACCGAGTAAACTGGGTAAAACTGCTGAGTATAGTACATAAGACTAATTAGTAACCAGTCAGCAAGAATATGAATATAATAAATATGAACCAGTCAGCAAGAATAATAACCATATATGGATTAACAGGGGTATATCAAATAGGAAGAGGTAACATACAGGGATGCTCACTCTCACCAATTCTGTGTAACCTCTACATTAAGAGAGTAATTAAAGAAGCACTGGCAGCGAGCGATTACTTTGGTAAGATTTGCAGACGATAAAGCAATAACATCAAGCAATGAAGAAGGACTACAGAAACCAATGAATAAATTAGACTACACATGCAAGGTGTATTAAATAGAGAACAATGTAAAGAAAGCAAAACTGAAGTGTATATTGACAGAACAACAAGCCAGTAATAATAAAAATGGGAGAATACATCTTGGAAGAAGTAGACAGCTTGAAATCTTTGGGAAGTATACTGTCAAGGGATGGAAATGGGAAAAGCAGCATTCAATACAAAACGAAAATTGCTAACAAACAGAATGGATAGACCACTGAAGAAAAGAATAATGAAACAGTAAGACATGAACAATGAGGAAAGAGGATATAAAGAGACTGGAAGCAATTGAACTGTGGCAATGGAGAATGTTGGAAAAGACCCGATGGATGGATAAATGATCTAATGAAAAAGTGCTGGAAAGGACTGGTGAAGAACCAAGCATGCTTGAAACAGTGAGAAGAAGGCAATGCAACAGGATGGCTAATGATTCCTGTCCTAGTTGGGGAACTTGGGGTGTAGTGGATGGACTGGAACAGTTTTCCCCCAGTAAAGAAGGTGGCAGCGCTTCTGTGGTTGGCTCCCAATTTGGACACCCAGAGGGTATCATGGGACCTGTAGTGTCTAAGTGTAATCAGGGTCCCTGGGTCCTTCCAGAGGTTGGCGCCGAAAGAAGCTCTCCCTACTTTGGTGAGCTTCTGCCTGACCCAGAAGTGTTTTTCATGGGCTACGCCCTGACACTGGAAATACTCCCAGGTCTTGTATAAAAGGAGTCACCTCACATCCATGCAACTCACTTGGAGGAGTAAAGGAGAAGAAGAAGGAGAGGATGGAAGAAAAAGAAGGAATTGTGCTTGTCTGTGTGCTTGAGAATAATGTGTGAAGGTATTTGTTATAATAAATTATGATTTTAAGCTGAGATTTGTGGGGGTGCCATTGTGTTTGGAGTTGAGGGCTCAGAGGTGCCCCCTACCGGTCACAATACATAAACAATTTCCAATTTCAAATGTCTGTGTATCTGAAATGTAGGTCGTGATGTGTACATTCTCATTCCACTTTTGTTTTTTTCCACTTTTGAAAAGGGTGTCTTGTGCCTCAATAAACAACAACACTGTCATCTAAAAGAAGGACTGAGTGTTCCTTAGAAAAGTATTATTTTCTTTCACAGTGAGCAACTGTGATTTGTTTTATGTTCATATTAGATATAATAGGTGTCTGATTTTATGCTTTTTATACACTTTGATTATTAAATCATGATGTCATATTCCTATTACTTTTCACAAGTTTATTTCATCCCACCGAAGGACTGAAAACGACACATTTTAATGACAGAATTGTCATTTGTGTGGTTTTCAGTTGACCCATGATGCTGTTTTTGCAGGTTACTTAAGGGGGCAGATTTAAAAAGTACTGTACTACATTATAATCTCTTGTAAAGTGCCCAGTTGGAAGGGATTTTGGGATACCCATTAGGAAGTAGCTTGTGTGATCTGTACTGTATGTGCATCCACTGGGGTGTAGCTCGTACAATATGTACTGTGTCTTCTTCCTCTTCATCTTTTCCCACTTCTATGTTGGGTTGATGTGCTTGATTAATCTACTCCATACAGCTCGGTCCTGCACCTCCTCGCCACTTAGACCCTTCTGCTTTATCCCTCCACCTCTGCTTTGGCCTCCCTCACTTTCTCGTCCCCTCTACTTCAATTCCCATCACTCTTTTACCCACATATTCATCAAACAACTTCAGCCTTTCATGTACTTTCTTAGATGTCTCTAGTGCTTTTGTTGTACTTTCATTTTTATTCTGTGGTTTGTAACTCCACACATTCATCTCAACATTCTCATTTCTGCCACATTTAACTTCTTCCCCTAACTCCATACTGGCCATGTGTCAGCTTTATGCATCATTGCTGGTCTTGCCACTGTCTTAATAACTTTCACCTTAATTCTTTGATCACACAATACTCCCAATACCTTCTTGCAGTTGTTTCATCCACACTGCACTCTATCGGTTATCTTTGCATTGACTTCTACATCTTGGGCTCCCATTGATTGTAGATATTTAAACGTATCCACTCTTTTCAATGGCTGTCCCTGCAGGCTAACGTCTGAATCCTGATCATCATTAAACCTCATATATTCTGTCTTCTTCGTATTTATCTTCAACTCTCTATCTTCCAAAGCCCTTCTCCATTCTTCTAACTTCCTCTCCACTTCCCCTTTCTTTGTGCTACATAACACAGTGTCATCAGCTCATAAAGTTGCTTGTAAGAGTCATTGATTTTGGGAAACACACCCCTGATTGAGACTTTCAGTCATGCATGTTACATAACATACACAGAATTATGCAAAGTGACAGATATTACCTCATTGCAAAGGCCAAGGTTGGCAGGAATGACATTTTAAAATTGTATTAAAACTGAGACATTACACAATTATTTAATTCAACCACCTTTTGCAAGAAAAAGCAGTAATCAAGAATTACAGTGCACCGGTGCCTCCACTGTTCACATGAAAAAGTAATCTCTGACTGCAAGATATTTACTCACTGGGCCATTTCATTTTTTGTTTTTCAGAGAAGCAAATGAAAAGAGAGAAATTCCCATCAGAGGACTTCACCTCTTGATTGTATCTTCTTTGTATTCTTATTCACTATTAATGAAAAGCGAGCTTATGAAAGGGCTGGCAGCGCACAAGCAATGGGTTTTCAGAACATGCGGCAGGTTTTTTGATCGAATATAATAAAGTGAATCTCAGAAGGCAGGGAATAACAAATACACGATTAGGTTATTTAAATAGACAACAGAGACCAGAGTATATCATTTAAACACAGCGCTGTCTCTTATCAGTGTACTTCTATAGGTAATGGGTACAAAGAAAATTACATTTACCGCTTTTTATTTCTATATTTTAGATTTTATGTTCCTCTGTTAGGCATTCAGAAATATTTTAGAGTGCAAAGGGGGATTGACAGTTGTAAATTGAGAATATTTAATTAAGTAAAAATATCTGCCTGTAATGGGTGCACTGATAATGTGGCTGCCTTGCAGTAAGGAGATCTGAGTTTGCGCTTGCATGTTCTCCTGGTGTCTGCATGGATTTCCTCCAGGTGTTCCAAGTTTGTCCCAGAGTCCATTCAGGTTAGGTGGATTGGAGATGTTAAATTGGCCTCTGTATCGGCATGGCATTATAAAAAGTAGGTAGCCATTTGAGGGTCCTGAAATGTAAACTGATAATCAAATTGGAAAACCCATTATAATACTGAATATATTTGCAAAAATAAAAGAAATGCAACAATGTAAATCAAAATTTGAATTATGCAAAACCATAGAAAAAGCAAAATAACTCCAAAAGTACAAATCCGTTACCGGAAATACCACTCCAACTTAAGAGAACACGCAAAGCACTCTTTCCAATTGGAAAACATATAAAAAAGTTACAAACACTAAATAAATCAACAGTTACACTTCGCATTGCAAAATGTGTTCATCAAAAGTAGACAATTACAGCATTATAAACTCTCTGAAGCTGTTTGACATCAAAAGTAAGAGAAATTGGTGACTTCATATGGGAAACAAATCAGGTGAAGAAAAGTAGGAATGCAAATGCAAGACATGCATCTTAAAATGTCAGAGGCTGGTCATCTTGATGAGGTTTTTCTGTCCTCCAGGATTTGTTGTATGATTCTGCAGTTCCTCCAGTTGACTGAAGCGTCCAGCTTGTTTCTCAGATGTTCCAACGGAAAGTCTTCCAGGTTGCTTTTTGCTTTTCCTTTTTGTGTCCATGTTGTGCAGTTCAGGGCCACAACTTCAGGTAGTAGTCGGAAAATACAGAACTTTTTTTTTTCATTCCCTTCCTGTTGCTAGAGACGAGAGGTGAATCCAAGTGCTACCAGGCCTCAAGAAGCAGAGCGACTGCAACATAACTGGTTGCCATTGGTGTTGCTGATATAATCAGTATGGAACGTACTGTACTTATAAGTGACCACCAATTAATGGAGCCTCTTGTGACAGCCTGTAAAGGGGATTTAAAATTGGAATTTATGATACTTTATTAAACGGGACTCATACTATTTAGTTTGAGTGCTTTGTTTAGATAAGATGTAGCTTTTATATAAACTGTGTGACCAGGACTATAGATATTTTGGACCTCCGGGGGATGCACCGCCGCCCAAACCCGACACAGACAGATGTGAGACACAAGTTCAGGGTACACGCTTTTTTTATCTTTTCCTGTGGGAAACGCCTTCCCCCATTTCCCACAGGTACAGCACAGTTCCAACACAAGCACCAAACCCAAAGCAAACTTCTCTTCTTTTCTCCGTCTACCTCCACTCCACCTATCAAGCTTCGTCCTCTTCCACCCAACTCTGGCTCCCGGAGTAGTGGCTGCTGGCTCCTTTTATAAGACACCTGGAAGTGCTCCAGGTGCTCGTTGGTTTACTTCTGGCCTCACTTCTGGGTGTGGCGGAAGTGCTGCAATCAAGGGCTCAGCAGTATCAGCAGAACCCCCTGGCAGTACCCATGGAACCCAACAGGGTTGCACCAAACATCAGCTCCCATGAAGCCCTGCAGGAGTCTGAGGCACCGCTGCAACCCAGGTGGGCTGCCACCTAGCGTTCGGGAGGAGGCAATGCTCTGGATATGCTCGCTTCCCCGGTCCTTCCAGCGTAGACGTGTTCCGGTCGGGCAAGGGCCCCGCCACAATATACTATAGATGTTTACTTTTAATTTTGTGCATTTAACCAAAAGTTTAGAAAAAATGTTTTGGAGTAAAAACAAGCAGTGGAGCTTAACAAAGACACATACTTGTGTGCCTAATGAGAGAATTTAACATTTTAGAAGACACTGTGGGCCAAGTTTGAAAATCACTTTAGAAAAGGGGTCTGATAAATCTGTTCTTCTTTTGAATCATCAGCTAAACAATTTGACACGGATAAATAATATGTTGTAACAGAGTGTTGAATTGTGGAATGCAAATAAACATGCTAATACCGAGAACTCAAGTAAAAATATGGAAATATGCAGCAAACATTAGGAAGAATTGTTATTACCTATTAGAATGTTTTATGGTTAAGCTCAGATAAACTAACCAGTGTGTCAATGCCTATAAGAAGATGTGAAATAAGGGCTTTTGGTGACTGTTGTTTAACTTGTTTCTCAAACTTAGGTTAAAAAAGATAGCAGTTAGCAAAAACTAAAAAAGAGAAATTCTCAATCATCCATTTTCTGAGACATATAACTTATCATAGCCATCATGCCACTCTATAAAAAGAAATACACCTATTGAAAGATTTTACAGGCTAAGAGATCAAACGTAACTGCTTACAGCTGAAATGTGTAGTGGTCAGATTCTCACTGTCTGAAGACTGTGATTTGTTTATTTTATTACGGCGACCCCAGGAACACACACAGACCTGGCACACACTACTCACACACAGTGACACTTACATAGAGGCTAGAAGAATCAATAATAAAGTATCTGTTAAACAAATGAAGTAGGCAAAAAACAATTATTAAACAAACAGCATATAGGTAAAAGCCCTCCCCGGTTCCCCGACGGGGGACTGCACATATGAAACAGAGTGAAACACTAGGCACTAGACAAAAAGTACTTGACAATTATGACACATTCCAAAATACAGTCCAGTACAACAGGTTTAGTTGATTATAAGAACGAATTGAGATGCCAAGTGAACTGTTTCCTGAATGTTATAAAAGTTTTGTCCTACCTTGTTGCAGATGTTGCGTGAAGATCTGTAGAAGTTGGGAGCGACAAACAGGTTTATCAACCCAGATGAAATTGCAGGAACAAGCAGGCACAGGATAAGCACATAAATCCAGAATGAAACTATCCAACAGCAGTTGTATTCCAAAGGTGGGGTGAGAAGCTTAGAAACAAAAAAAACACAGATGATCACAATTCCCACTGTGTCTTTTTTGTTCCTTTTTGAAGAAAGCGCTTAATTATTTTTCTTCCTAGCAACCCCTGTGGCTTCTGAAGCAGCCCAATGATATAATACTACCAGGGCTTCTTGGAGTTGTACACAATTTAAGTACAGCCGCTACAACTGACAGCGTAGCTTTAGAATGAGAGAAGGGATAAGCAGTCCGAGAACAAGGACCCTTTGCTGCAGCCTGCAGAATGTGCCATGCCTAAACAATGTTTGAGTTAAATGTTTAACTTCACCCATATTCCATAGGTGTCATGCACCATTCCACGTGCTGGTATTAACAGGTGTCAGGCTATCATCCATTTGCAGAGTCGTAGCACCATACATCACCACAGGTCAATGCCAAGAGTTGTAAACTAGCATTTTTATGATGGAAGTTAGGGGTTATCGTGATTAGCATTTACTGTATGTAACTTAAAGTTAGCGGTTAGTATGGGGTACTGTGCCTGCCTATAAACGTTCATTCTGAAACTGTTGGTGTTCAACTGCTGGTCCAAACCAGTGGTGGCGTGTGGTGCTGCAGCTCTACAAACTGATGCATCTCACTGCAAGTGCAATACGGCAGGTTACAGTGTGGTTAAGATTAGGCAGTGGGTGGGTAATTTGACTCAAACAATAATGAGCATCAAGTAAACCAAGTGGCATGAATTTGCAATTTTCACATCGGAGTACAGGTCACATACTGCCTGTCTAGCATAGAGCTTGGCAGGACCCAAATGCATGACATTTATGAGATACAGGTGGAGTTAAATGTTTAACCCTGCCCACATTAAGGCACACCTCATTCTGGCACCACCGTTTCAAGAATGAAAGCACAATGCCACCTAAAATGCACCCTGATGAAGAAGAAGCAAATCAAAGCTGTGGTGCGAAGAGGCATACTTTTAAGGAACACCCCAGTTGAATTAGGAAGATTATTATTATTATTATTATTATTGGCGTTTACTCATTTCCAAGTATTCATTTTCTTCCCTCCTATCGGTTGTGTTTATATCATTGGTGACTGATGAGGCTGATCCTCACATGGAACATATGGCCACATACATGGCACTATAGAGTTGGTGGTGGTCGTGGTTGGGCTTTACGGAGCCTCCATCTCTCTCATTTGGTCTCATCATTTCTCCGATGGTAGTTTTCAGATATCTCAGTGTAATGGGCTAGAATTTAGTATTCTAAAGAAAATGACATTTCAGTGTGTTGCTTAGTGTAATGGGCTGTAAACCCGTGTTTTAAAGAAAAGGCAGAATTTCTGGAAAATTCTGCTACAGGTTATTGCTGATGGCTATCTACAGGACATACATATTTACCTGTCTTGCTAAAGAGTCACCTGCTTTGAATAGTCAGACTGCTTTGATTTAGTATGTCATTTACACACAATGTGGGGATACAGAACTGTCTGCTTCCTTGGAAAATTAACAAGTTCTGGGGACATTGGTTTCTAATCAAGTACTCAAAGTTAATGTGTTTACGCTATTTGTTATACAGAGAAAATTGGCTTGCACCATTGTTTTCACTGATTACCATGTTGATCTATGCAGAAATTGAAACATATATATATTTCTGGGAAAAGGAGAATAAAAAAAGAAGAGAACAGAGAAGTATGGTCTGAGACTCGGGACTGCTGTCTATTTCTTTCATGCTTTACACCATATCACTGTGGCTACACCCTGTAGTAACAGTGGCTTGTACCTGGCCCAGATTCCCCTAGGCCTGAGGTCGGTAACATCAGCACTGCTTGCAATGGTGTGCCACCAGAACTTGCGGTCAACTGTTTGAGCCCTCCAAGTGTCCTGACTAATGGAGTTGTTCAATATTTGTTTGAGCTGGTCTTTGTAGGGCCACATGGGGTGTCCCACAATTCTATCACCAGTGCTAAGCTCACCGTAGAGAACCTGGCATGAGAGTCTGGAGTCATTCATTTGGCACACATGACTAGTGCATCTAAGTTGGTGCTTAATGATAGTTGCTTCTATGCTGGTGACTTGGACTTTCGAGGACAGCTATGTTGGAGACATAGTCCTCCCATTTAATATGGATTATTGCCCAGAGCTTCTGCTGATGGAACTGTTCCAGTTTCTTAACATCACTTCGATATAAGGTCCAGGTTTCGGACCCATACAAAATAGTGGAAATAACAGCTGCTTGGTACACCATAATTTCTTCTGCATTCTTATGTTTTTATTATTGAAAACTCATTTATCTATGCTTCCATTTGCAATGTGGGCTTGACATATTGTATTTGCCACATCCTTTGAAGAATTATATTGATTGCTCAGGATGTTCCCAAGATAAGAAAATTTTTCTACAGATTCTAAAGAGGTGTCTTTGATGGTAATGACAGACTCTGGGACTGCAATCCTGGGTGCTGGTTGTACAAACACTTTGGTCTTGTCTGTGTTGATGGAAAGCTGAAACAAGTCCTTGAAGTTGTCGACCGATATTTGTGTATCTTCAGGTGTTTGGTCAGTGTAGCATTATCATTAGTAATGTGGATGATATACCTGCACTTTGTGATGGACAGCTGGCGGTTCAGTCTGGCCAGGACGTCCCTGAAATAAAAGAATGGAAGAAGGCTGCCTTTTCAAGACACTGCCTCCCCCGGGATGCTAGGTGTCATCTCCCCTGGACGGCAACGGTTCCCCGGATTCCTTCAAAGTATCCTGGGACGTAGAGTCCATTTTCTCAACCCTGTTGGGTGCCATGGGTGCCACCAGGGGGAGCTCACAAAGAACCTGGGGACTACTACTATTACGACAACCCGGAAGTACTTTGGAGTCACGAGTGCGGAAGCCCGCAGTACTTCCAGGCTACTTGAGGAAGGATGATGTGGCGTTGAATCCGGGAGAAACACTTCCGGGTTATGGACCATTTAAAGGACTGGTGAAGACCCAGCAAGGAGAGCCAGAGTTGGGAGGTTGGGTGACCAAGGTGCTGGGAGTGGAGGATTGTTATTGTTATTGATTATTGTTATTATTATTGAGTATTGGAGAATTGTGGAGTGTGTGGTGCTTTGTGCACTGTATCTGAAGAAAGATATTAAAATTCTTCTTGGTGCTTTTTAAACGTGTGTCCTGGATGTCTGTCTGGTGGGTTTTACGGGGAAACAGCACCTCTAGCGTCCACAACTTCTAGGAGTGTAGTCTGGACAAATTGAAAAGTCTGCTGTCATAAAAATATTTAATCTCCACTCCAGGGTTTTCTGATGGAATGTCATATAAAATGGATGTAAGATAGAGTGAGAAGAGTGTTAGGGCAGGTACACATCCTTGCTTTAGTCCATTAAGGATTTGAAATTCCTCAGACAGATTGTTCTAATGTAATACTTGGCCAAGCATGCCGTCATGTAGAGTTCGGATGTGAGCAACATAATGGTCTGCGCAGCCGAAATGTTTCAATACCCTCCACATAGCAGGTGTGTTGGCACAGCATCAAAGGCATTTTCCAGGTCATGAAACACTAAATGAATGAGTTTCTGCAGTTCTCTACCCTTTTTATGAAGTTGTCTAGTGCAGAAAAACATGTTAATGGTGACTCTAGATCAGTCTTTCTCAACCTTTAGGATCACACAACCCAGTTTTGCCTTTTTATATTCATTGACAACCCACTAACAGCAACTGTAAACCGCCCCCTTGGTAAAATGAACACAATTACGGTTCCCCTTGGTGAAATGTGCCCACTTAGAATGGGGACACATATTGCACAGTGCTGCTGATCCCTTTAGCTGCCCACTGCAAACCACTCTTGAAGCAACTATGGTAAACCACAACCCACAGCCAGCAACATGGGTTTCAACCCAGTGGTAGAGAAACACTCACTTAGGCAATCAATATGACCCACAAGCAAACCAACAATGACAACCCATAACCCACCAGTTGTGCAAGCCAGTGGTTAAGAAACACTAGATATGACTATCAGTTTATGCTACTTTGCACTGGCAGTTAAAGTATGCATACTGGTGACCCACACCAGACCCACAGAGGCTCAATTGCAATGACCTTTATATCTTGTGTCCAATATAAGACTAACTTGACATACAGTCAAAGGGCTGGTCCAAAAAAGAACCGTTAGTTGGTGCACAATCATACTCAACACTGAAAGCAGAGATACAAGTGAATACTCAAAAATATTCAAAGTGCTCAATTAAACTTTATACTGTAAGTAATCAACTTTATCATAATGATAACAACCCACTCTGAAATATCAAGATGTACTTGCCTGCTTTAAATTGCACTAAATGTGAATTCTCCACCTGTTGATGAGACCCACTGCATCAGATCTTCTAGGATGAAGCAATAGGAACTACTTCTGCACATTTCTTCTTCTTCTTCTTCTTTTGGCTGGTCTCATTTGGGGAAGCCACAGTGGATCATCTTTTTCCATATCTTCCTGTCCTGTGCATTTTGCTCTGTCACAACTACCATTTGCATGACCTCTCTCAGCACACCATTTAAGTATGGTAAAAGAACCAGTGGGGGCTGAATGATCGTTTGGCTTTGGATCCCCTACAGATGCTTTTTTTTCTCCAGCATCTCACCAGCTGGAATTTTTTATTTTTTTCTGTCCACCTTGCCTTTCTGACTATAGCATCAGACTTGTCACGATCTTGAATCCATAATTAAGGACTCTACTTCATCTACTATTTACATATCCATTTTATTTAAGCGTATGTTGATTTATTCTTATTTATTATTTCTGGTATTTCTTTTTATCATTCATATACTGTACATATGGCTAGTTTGTTGTAGTGTTAGCTGTGTATTAACATTGTTACACATGTGCGCTTAGAAGACAGTTTACAGGCTCGAAAGTAAATATTTCTCAAACAAGCCAAGGGGTGTCACTGTCCAGTAATACACTCTCCTCTTTTCCCTCTGTAGACCCTCAACAGAACCTGCTTCCTAATGATGTCATTTCCACCAACCAAGAGCCCTCCTCCTGATGACATCACTTCCGATTCCAGTTCCACAAGCTCCCTCCTCTTCCTGTGTCCAGCATATATGTACTTACATGTATCAATTCCATTTTGAACTCCTTGTCTGTAAAGTTATTTTTGCTTTGTGACATCCTCCACTATAACCTATCGTCTATGGGGAAGGAGCAAAAGCTTTAGATTTGTTAAAAATTTCGATCTCCAGTTTTTGTTGGATCTTGACATTCTATGGTCCCCTGATACTGAAAACGTCAATATCTTGATGATAGCTGTGCGTCTATGTGTGTCACAGTTTCTTGAGGACGGTCTAGAACTAAAACGGCTGGATGGAAAAATACCAAACTCTGAACTTAAGCCTGTTATGAAAAGACAACGTGTTGATTAGGTTTTGAGCCAAATCGTGCAAGAGAAAGAGGCCCTCTAGAGGAATTATGAATGCTGTCGTAATGGCCTATTTTATGATCAGAAAGATCAGCATCAGAGCAGTTAAAAATTACTGAAATGTTATAGCATAGTTCCAGTAATTTAGTTCCTAGGGCGCAAAGCCTACTGACACTCACGTCTGAATTTTTTTGTTTTGCATCTTTTCAAGTATATGGGGTACAAAATCCCCAAACCTTTATGCTTGTTTCTGTATCTCATTACAACATTTTTTTTTGTTGGTGGTGCAGTAGTAGTGCTACTGCTTTGCAGTAAGGAGACTGTGAAAGATTGTGGGTTCGCTTCCCGGTTCCTCCCTGTGTGGATAGCGCTTTGAGTATTGAGAAAAGTGCTATATAAATGTAATGAATTATTATTATTATTATTAATATGAAGACATGTTAAATGTATTTCGTAGTTCAAGATTAGTTTATGTATTAAGAATAGAGCAATATGATGATTCAGTTTTAATGGGGTATTGTTTCTTTAAAAAGGGGTTGCAGGGGTATTGGAAACCAAAAAGAATGGTAAGTGTGTGTGGATTGATAAAGCCGTGGAAACACATGGTTTTCTTACCATGTCTGTCTTTAGTTTTATTTTATAACTGTGGGAATGTATAACTTGGAAATAAGCATTGTTTGATTTACACAACAACAGAGTGGATAAATGTGAAACACTAAGGACAGGACATGCAAAAGTTACTGACATTGCCATATGTTGTTTCGGACCTATATCAACCAATAGGTCTTTTTAAACAGCTTTAGCCTTCAAGCCCCAAGTCAAAAGTGAAAATTTCAGGCTGCATATGCTCACAGAAAAGCAAAGGTGTGATGAGAACATAGCAGGTTCCAAGAGCCAACCCAAGCAGCCCAAAAATCAGGCTGGCAGCATCAGGAGCAAAGAATAACTCACATATTCCAAAAACAAATAATCTTCTAGATAAGGAATTGCATTGAGTGTATCATGGGAAAAAGGGAAAAAACATTACAGCACTATGTTATATCTGTCAGTCATGTGTATTACTAATATTTTTTTGCACAACAGCGCCATCTATTGGGAGACAGGGGGTGGTGCTTCACTTGCATTTAATGCAGACATGCTACAGGTCTTTTATGAAGTCACTATGGTGAGTTTGTCTCTGTAAAAAACAATCCCATCATTCCAAATGGCATTTAATGTGCAGCTTCTGTTGCATCAATGCTGTCAGTTACATTGTACACCCCACTTTGTAAAAAATGATTTCTAGGTCATATATATGTGATCAGCATATATCTCTTTATGACTCACAGAATTCACGCAAGGTTTTAAAAAGAACTTTCCTTAAAGTACTGCAAAATAGAATAAAATTCAATATCAAAAGCACAGTCTCTTACATGCGATATTTACATAGGTGGCAGCAAAATATGAAGACATCCATTCATTATCCAATCCGCTATATCCTAAATACAGGGTCACGGGGAGCTGGAGCCAATCCCAGCCAACACAGGGTGCAAGGCAGGAAACAAACCCTGGGCAGGGCACCAGCCCACCGCAGGGTGCACACACACACACACACCCACCCACACACCAGAATGTGTGTGGGGGTTCTTTGCTAGGCATTCTGGATTTCCTCCCACAACCCAAAGATATGGGTGTTAGGTTCATAAGTGGACTGCACAGCATCCTGGATTGATTCCTGCTTTGCACACGATGCTCCTGGGAGAGGCTTCATCCTCACATGACTCCAAGCAGGACTGAGAGTTTACAGAACCTGAATGGATTAAAAGAGTAAATTTGCAGAGAGAATGGAAAATGCTGACTGGATGCCAAAAGTAGTCGTTCATAAAAGAGTTGTTGGCTCACTTTAGAATTGGAAGATCTAATGCATTGCTCTAATAAAATGAGATGGATGCCTGGAGAAGTGAGCAGCTGGAAAGATCAGATATATCATGTGCAGATACTGGAAGGAACAGAGCCGAAGGTATCTTTCATAGCCCTCAATAATTTAAAAATGCCCCAGTACACCTTACCTGCAGATCAATAAAAGAGCGAGGCTTGCTCACTAAATTAAGTCCTTTTTACAGTTAGGCACTTTGGGTTTTTTATTGTTATTTTAGAAGCTGCAAAAAGAATCACAGTCTAGTGATTATAAATCTTGGACTACATATTACACTAATAACAAAAAACTGTTATGATAACAAGGGTGACCTATTAAAATGGCAATTCTTCTCACTGAGTTATGGCCCTGAAGGCAAGAAACAGACAAATTTAATTTTTAAATGAACAGTTAAATAAAAAAGGAGAAGAAAACAGGATTACTGGAAATTATAGTAATGAAATAATCTTCAGCAGTGGGTCACATTCTTGTCACACAAATTAATCGGAAAGAAATTAAGCGATGAGATATAATTTTTTCATTTTAAGAAGCATCCTTTTTAGTAGAAGTCATTCTTGAAATCAAATTAATTAAAAAGAAATGGAGCAGTATGACAAGGGTTTTTAATTCATATGAATATTTTTTTTAATGAAACTCATATAAAAGGCAGCATGAGAGTGCCTTATTATCATCCATCATCCATCCATTTTCTGATTCAGATGTCCTCTGTCACCTGTTCATTCTGTCCCTAAGGCTTCAGAAAGTGCCACTGCTGTGGAAAACACCCTGCATTGTTCCTGTTCCAAAGAAGGCAGGTGCCTTTTCACCTAATGACTACAGACCAGTGGCACAGACATCTCATATCATGAAGACCTTAGAGGTCCTGGACTACATGAATTCTCCTGTCGCAGACCACCTGGACTCACTGCAGTTTGTCTGACACATTAACACGGAGGGCTTTCAGCCAACAAATCATTCAGCAGAAGTGTGTAAAGAAACACTACTGGGGCTCCTGTATGCCAACAGCCAGATGTCTGCATAATAACTTACTGGGACTGGGACTGCCAAGTCAGAAGTTTTCTTTCTTTTTTGTCATTCTGGTGTATGTTCAGACCATAGTCTGTCTGTCTATCTATATATATTGTGGCAAGCGGCTGGGGGTGGTACCCAGCCGGGATGCCCAGAAGGACCGGAGGAGGGCTTATGCCTCCTCCAGACCATGAGGGTGCGACCGCCCTGGTGGCTTTGGGGACCACAGGAACTGAGCTTGGAAGCTCAACCCTACAGGGGCCCATGGTCACTGCCAGGGGGTGCCCGATGCCTGGAGAGCTCTGGTCCTCAGCAATTCCACCACACCCGGAAGTGCTGGGGGGAAGATGACCAGGGACACCCGGAGTGCTTTCAGGTGTGCAGCCAGTACTTCCACCACACTGGGGAGTGTTGGTGGAAGCTAATCGGGAGGCACCTGGAGCATGTCCGGGTGGGGATAAAAGGGGCCGCCTCCCTCCATTCGATGGCTGGAGTCGGGAGGAAGAAGGCGAAGTCTTGGTGGAGAGGAGTGGAGGCAGCGAAGACAGGCATCATTGTGTACAGAGGCCTGGACTTTGAGGAAGTACTGGGGTTGTGTGCTGTTCACTGCAAATAGTATGTTCAATAAACATGTGTTAGGTTTTGTACCTACGGTGTTCATCTGTCTGTGTCCGGGCCAAGTTCCACAATATATATATATTTATATATATATATATATATATATATATATATATATATATATATATATATATATATATAGTCATCTGAGGTTCGATCCCTGCAAGGGGAAGCAAAGGTGCATACACCTGATCAGCCTCAAATAGGGTGAAACAAGTGTTGTGTACTCTTTGTATTATTTGGCAGGTACTATATAACATATATATATCATATATATACAGGTGCTGGTCATAAAATTAGAATATCATGACAAAGTTGATTTATTTCAGTGATTCCATTCAAAAAGTGAAACTTGTATATTAGATTCATTCATTACACACAGACTGATGTATTTCAAATGTTTATTTCTTTTAATGTTGATGATTATAACTGACAACTAATGAAAGTCCCAAATTCAGTATCTCGGAAAATTCGAATATCAATTAAGACCAATGCAAAAAAAGGATTTTTAGAAATGTTGGCCAACTGAAAGGTATGAACATGAAAAGTATGATCATGTACAGCACTCAATATTTAGTTAGGGCTCCTTTGGCCTGGATTACTGCAGCAATATGGCATGGCGTGGAGTCGATCAGTCTGTGGCACTGCTCAGGTGTTATGAGAGCCCATGTTGCTCTGATAGTGGCCTTCAGCTCTTCTGAATTGTTGGGTCTGGCGTATTGCATCTTCATCTTCACAATACCCCATAGATTTTCTATGGGATTAAGGTCAGGCGAGTTTGCTGGCCAATCAAGAACAGGGATACCATGGTCCTTAAACCAGGTACTGGTAGCTTTGGCACTGTGTGCAGGTGCCAGGTCCTGTTGGAAAATGAAATCTGCATCACCATAAAGTTCGTCAGCAGCAGGAAGCATGAAGTGCTCTAAAACTTCCTGGTAGACGGCTGTGTTGACCTTGGACCTCAGAAAACACAATGGACCAACACCAGCAGATGACATGGCACCCCAAACCATCAAAACTGTAGAAACTTTACACTGGGCCTCACGCAACGTGGATTCTGTGCCTCTCCTCTCTTCCTCCAGACTCTGGGACCTTGATTTCCAAAGGAAATGCAAAATTTACTTTCATCAGAGAACATAACTTTTGACCACTCAGCAGCAGTCCAGTCCTTTTTGTCTTTAACCCAGGCGAGACGCTTCTGACGCTGTCTCTTGTTCAAGAGTGGCTTGACACAAGGAATGTGACAGCTGAAACCCATGTCTTGCATACGTCTGTGCGTGGTGGTTCTTGAAGCACTGACTCCAGCTGCAGTCCACTCTTTGTGAATCTCCCCCACATTTTTGAATGGGTTTTGTTTCACAATCCTCTCCAGGTTGCGGTTATCCCTATTGCTTGTACACTTTTTTCTACCACATCTTGTCCTTCCCTTCGCCTCTCTATTAATGTGCTTGGACACAGAGCTCTGTGAACAGCCAGCCTCTTTAGCAATGACCTTTTGTGTCTTGCCCTCCTTGTGCAAGGTGTCAATGGTCGTCTTTTGGACAACTGTCAAGTCAGCAGTCTTCCCCATGATTGTGTAGCCTACAGAACTAGACTGAGAGACCATTTAAAGGCTTTTGCAGGTGTTTTGAGTTAATTAGCTGATTAGAGTGTGGCACCAGGTGTCTTCAATATTGAACCTTTTCACAATATTCTAATTTTCCGAGATACTGAATTTGGGACTTTCATTAGTTGTCAGTTATAATCATCAACATTAAAAGAAATAAACATTTGAAATACATCAGTCTGTGTGTAATGAATGAATCTAATACAGTAATCCTTCCTCCATCGCGGGGGTTGCGTTCCAGAGCCACCCGCGAAATAAGAAAATCCGCGAAGTAGAAACCATATGTTTATATGGTTATTTTTATATTGTCATGCTTGGGTCACAGATTTGCGCAGAAACACAGGAGGTTGCAGAGAGACAGGAACGTTATTCAAACACTGCAAACAAACATTTGTCTCTTTTTCAAAAGTTTAAACTGTGCTCCATGACAAGACAGAGATGACAGTTCCGTCTCACAAACTGTAATGCACTCCTCATTGGGATTCCTGGCAAGAGTATCCAGAGACTCCAGTATATTCAGAACAGCGCTGCCAGGATCCTGATGAGGGTGCGAAAGTATGATCACATCACCCCAATCCTGAAAACCCTTCACTGGCTCCCTGTTTCATTCAGAATAGAGTATAAGGTCTCCCTTCTTACCCACCAGTGCATTTATGGACATGCCCCTCTTTATCTACAGGAACTCCTTACCCCCCATAACTCCTTACGTTCCCTCCGCTCTGTACACACTAACACTCTTCAAGTCCCCAGAACTAAGCTCAGCAGCATGGGTGACAGGGCGTTTTCATCGGTGGCGCCGAGGCTGTGGAATGCCCTCCCTGATTACCTGTGAGCCCCACAGTCGACTGAGGCCTTTAAGCGAAACCTAAAAACTCATCTTTTTAGAAAGTCATTTTGTTAAAGTATTTTATAGACTCTTCTGGTTTTTTTTTTTATTTTATTATTCTATTTTTTACTTTGTAGCACTTTGGGATTGCTAAAATATAAAGTGCAATATAAATAAAATTTATTATTATTATTATTATTATTACATATCTTCCTCTTCAAAGGAGTGCATGTCAGGAGCAGTGACTGTCACAGAGATAGAGAGAAAAGCAAACAAATCAATAGGGCTGTTTGGCTTTTAAGTATGCGAAGCACCGCGGCACAAAGCTGTTGAAGGCGGCAGCTCACACCCCCTCCGTCAGGATCAGCGAAAGAGAGAGAGAGAGAGAGAGATAGAGAGAGACAGAGTTTGTTTTTCAATCAAAAATCAATACGTGCCCTTCGAGCTTTTAAGTATGCGAAGCACCATGCAGCATGTCGTTTCAGGAAGCAGCTGCACAAAAGATAGCAACGTGAAGATAATCTTTCAGCATTTTTAGACTAGCGTCCGTATCGTCTAGGTGTGCGAACAGCCCCCCTGCTCAATCCCCCTACGTCAGGATCAGAGAAAGTCAACGCAAGAGAAAGAAGTAAGCTGGGTAGCTTCTCAGCCATCTGCCAATAGCGTCCCTTGTATGAAATCAACTGGGCAAACCAACTGAGGAAGCATGTACCAGAAATTAAAAGACCCATTGTCCGCAGAAATCCGCGAACCAGCAAAAAATCCGCGATATATATTTAAATATGCTTACATATAAAATCCGCGATGGAGTGAAGCCGCGAAAGGCGAAGCGCGATATAGCGAGGGATTACTGTATACAAGTTTCACTTTTTGAATGGAATTATTGAAATAAATCAACTGTCATGATATTCTAATTTTATGCCCAGCACCTATATATATATATATATATATATATATATATATATATATATGGAAGAGAAGGTCTGTGATACGGTTTGCATATTTGCAGTTGGAGATCCACAAAGGGAGAAAAAACGAATCACGTATCATAAAATAGTTTTATTCCTGAGCTTTCAACCCCTATCAGGGGTCTTCATCAGAGGATAATGCTTAGACTTACAAGAATCAAAGGTAAAATATAGCAACACATTCAGTATTGGTGGGGGTGGGGGGGGAATGGGGGGGGTGGGTGGCGGTGACTAAGTCAGTATGATCAATGGGGGGGGGGGGGTGTATTGTTTAATTAATGTGCATATGTCCTTCTTAAGTTGGCATATGCTGGGTTTATGTCCAAGTGTCTGTTGATGGCGTTTTCATCTGATAGCCAAGACTCGGCCAACTCTCTGGCACTTTTTGTACTGGCCTTAAATTTTACTTTTACGTTGTCCCAGTTGAATGTGTGTCCTGTCGATTTAGTATGTGCATATATCAAAGATAGTGCGTCCTTTCTTCTGACGGCGTTGCGATGTTCCTGTACACGTGTTGAAATTCTTTTTGATGTTTGTCCTATGTATACAGCTGAGCAAGAATTGCATGGAATACCATAAACTGCGTTTCGTGTTTCGGCTGTCGATTTCTTGTTTTTAGCATTAAACAGGACCATGCGCAGATTGTTGGTGGGTTTATGTGCTATTTTGATGCCCCACTTGGTCAGGGTGCGTGCCGTGCCTTTTGACACATTATGGTGATACGGGAGTGAATGCCAGGTGGGGTGAGGGTTCTGATTTACGTCGATTGTATGCTGATTCCTTTGGCGTCTGCTGTGTAGACTCCGATTAATGAATGATTTTGAGTATCCGTTCGAGGTGAAAAGTTGAAACAGATAGCGTCTCTCATTAATTTTTGTTTCCTTGGTATTACAATGCGTGTGGACTCGTTTAAATAGGGTTTTCACGCAGCTCCGTTTATGAGATACCAGGTGGTTGCTGGCGTAGTGTAGGATCTTGGAGTCTACACAGCAGACGCCAAAGGAATCAGCATACAATCGACGTAAATCAGAACCCCCACCCCACCTGGCATTCACTCCCGTATCACCATAATGTGTCAGAAGGCACGGCACGCACCCTGACCAAGTGGGGCATCAAAATAGCACATAAACCCACCAACAATCTGCGCATGGTCCTGTTTAATGCTAAAAACAAGAAATCGACAACCGAAACACGAAACGCAGTTGATAGTATTCCATGCAATTCTTGCTCAGCTGTATACATAGGACAAACGTCAAAAAGAATTTCAACACGTGTACAGGAACAGTGCAACGCCGTCAGAAGAAAGGATGCACTATCTTTGATATATGCACATACTAAATCGACAGGACACACATTCAACTGGGACAACGTAAAAGTAAAATTTAAGGCCAGTACAAAAAGTGCCAGAGAGTTGGCCGAGTCTTGGCTATCAGATGAAAACGCCATCAACAGACACTTGGACATAAACCCAGCATATGCCAACTTAAGAAGGACATATGCACATTAATTAAACGATACACCCCCCCCCCCCCTTGATCATACTGACTTAGTCACCTCCACCCACCCCCCCCATACTGAATGTGTTGCTATATATTGCCTTTGATTCTTGTAAGTCTAAGCATTATCCTCTGATGAAGACCCCTGATAGGGGTTGAAAGCTCAGGAATAAAACTATTTTATGATACGTGATTCGTTTTTTCTCCCTTTGTGGATCTCCAACTGCAAATATATATGTATATAGTCATAGATGACATGGGATTGTTGGCACTTCGGCTTGGTTAAATATTACCTGGCTTACCTGGCTGGGATGCCCATGTAATGAAAGGATGCAGATGGACTGGTATCCTGGCTGGGTTGGTTGGTGATACCATTCCCAGACGGGAGGTCATTATAATGGAAGGACAGAGGGACACTGCCTCCCAATGCAATGTGTTCCTCAATACACTTGGTGGCAGTATCCATCTGGTATGATTCACATTTGGACAAAGGCATATGAGTGGCAGTTCTAGTGTGCAGCCCTGTTGGGGTCCTCACCTGCCGCTAGAGGGAGTAGCTGCCAGTGGGACTACCTTGTAAGAGACAGGTTGTGCTTGTCCCAGAAGTGCTTCCTGGTGGCCCCCTTCTTACACCGGAAGTAAAACCCAGGACCAGGCTGAAAAGGAGTGCTCCATCTTCCCTGGGGAGTTGAAATCGGGAGAGGAAGAAGACAACTTTCACCTAAGGAAAAGTGGAGTAGTTACAAGAAAATTAAAAAGTAAAGAATTTTGGATTGTGATTTGGGAAGAACCTGTGACAAGGCCCTGTTATTAAATAAAAATCAGTACATTACACCCCCAAAATTCGCAGGGGTTACGTTCCTAGAGCACCCGCGAATTGTGGAAAACAGCGACTTTTGGATGTGGTTAACAAATGCCTTTTAAATGCCTGTTTTTATAGTTTAAACCCTAAATACAGTATGCCCACAAAGCACTTTAATTTCATTGCAAACTCAGCTTAATACATTAATACATTACCTAAAAAATTACCTTAATACATTACCTAAAAACAGAATGTAAAGGTAAACCTATATACTGTGCAGTATTGTACTGCTACGTCTCCCGCGGTGCTAGAACGTAAAATACAGATGTTATCGCTATACGTACTGTAATTCATGCAAGCGTTTTCTTTGGTATGCGCTGTCATTTTCTTTGTTATAAGTACAGTAAATACATAATAATTTCATTTAATTAAAATACAGTAAAATGTACGGGTACTCACCAATGATGAATGATACTGATCATGAAGATGAAGTAGCTGTGCAGTACGATGCAGAGGATTTAAAACTCCTCGGGTGGCACATCTTCTTCAGGCGCTTCAGGAGGAGTCGTATCTTTGGATAGGTCTTTTTCGGGTGGGGTTTCATGCTGGCTTTTCTTTATAGGTTTCAGGAACATTGTGATGGGAAGTTGCTGTCGTTGTTTCTTCATGGTGGCGAGGAGCGTTTTATATGTCTGAATGGCAGCATCGATGCCATTATTAACTGTGAGAGCCCGAACCATATAGGGATTCCATGCTTCAATCATCCCTTGTAACTCCTTCGATGTCCGAATAATCTGGGACAGACGTTCCAATGTCAAGCCCTGCTCCTCTTGCACTGCATCTGTCTCTTCCTCCTCCTCTTCGCTGGCAGACTTTGTTAACTCCAACAAATCCTCGTCCGTCAGGGGTTCAGAGTGGGCATTGATAAGGTTGTTCACCTCATCTTGAGTGATGTCGTCAAAACCTTCGCCACCCAGTATCTTTGCCAGTTCCACGGCCTTGTCAACAGCGTCGTGCTGAATGTTTTTGGGTAATAAGCCCTTGTTGTCAAGGACACACTCTGGCAACAGCTTCTTCCAGCAGGAGTTGAGGGTTTCCTTTTTCATCTCCTTAAGAGCAGCTTGGATGACTGACAGGCACGTCGCGATTGTAAAGTTATGCCAGTAACCCTTCAATGTAAAATTCTCATCCGCGTCCGTTGCATCCACAAGGTATTGGAGAGAAATCCGGGTATAAAGAGCCTTGAAGGCACGTATTATGCCTTGATCCATAGGTTGGATGAGGGAGGTGGTGTTGGCAGGGAGGAACTCAGTCTGAACTCCCTCATAATACAAATCCAAAGGGTGGCCGCCAGCATTATCCATAATAAGCAACACCTTGAAGTCCATGCCTAAGTCGTGGAGGTATTCCTTGGCTTGAGGGATGAAGCACTGGTGAAACCAGTTTGAAGCAAGGACTTTGGTAATCCAGGCTTTAGGGATGTGCATCCAGAAGACAGGCAGCGGGTTTTTATTTTTGTTTTTAAGGGCCCTAGGGTTCGCTGATTTGTAGATGAGGCCAGGTTTCATCACGTAACCAGCAGCATTGCCACACATAATAAGTGCCACTCTGTCCTTCTGTGCCTTTAACACTGGAGCTTTGGCTTCGTCCTTCATGATGTAAGTTCTGGACGGCATCTTCTTCCAGAACAAGCCAGTCTCATCCATGTTAAAAACTTGTTCGGGCTTGTATCCCTTCTCCTCTATGATGTACCTAAATGTCTCGGGGTACTTCTCCGTGGCTGCTTTGTCAGCAGATGCTGCCTTCTCCATGTAGAGAGATGCTTTTAATATTAAATCGCTTCTGAAAACTATCAAACCATCCTTTACTGGCTTGAAAATCTTCAGGCTCTGGTGCTGTTGATGGTCCTGGTTGCGGTTCTTCAGTACCTTCTACATTGTCTCCTGTAGCGAACTGCTGGCACAATTTCCGTGCTTTCTCATGGATGATGTTACCGTCCAAGGGGATGTTTTTCTTCCTGCAGTCGGTGATCCACAATGCCAAGGCAGATTCCATCCTGACGATATTTTTATTCCTTACGGTTGTAACCTTTTTGGCACTATCACAGAAACTTACAGATACGGTACTCCAGATCACTGCCTCATTCTTCTTTATGTAGCGTACAGTGCTTTCATTAATGCCATAGTGGTGCGCTACTGCAGCATAACTTTTTAGTTCCCGGAGCAAATTCAGTAGTTCAACCTTCTCCTGGAGTGTTTTAAACTGCTTCTGGTGCTTAGGCTCAATGGCAGAAGCCTTAGAGGGTGCAGGGCATTTCGGCAACATCTTGTGCATTTAAGAATAACAAAATGGAAAACACGAGTTGCTTCCTGTTCTCTCTACAGCACAGTATTGCCACGAAAAAAGCCATAAAAAATTGCTGAGAATATTTGCGCTTTCCGCTAACAATTAATAGTTAGTTTCTAAGAAAAAATCCACAAATGACAGAGTCCACGAACCCTGAACAGTGACTTTGCGGGGGTCTACTGTATTTTTATAGCCAGGACTGGTGTAGAGTAATACTGTCAAATGCCCTATCTATTCATTTCATAGTGTCTTTCCTATCTATCTATCTATCTATCTATCTATCTATCTATCTATCTATCTATCTATCTATCTATCTATCTATCTATCTATCTATCTATCTATGTTTGTCTGTCTGTCTGTCTGTGCATCTAAATGAATGTTCAAGGGAAAGGGCAGGCAGCTGTTACAAAGCAAGAGCCAACTCAGAACTGTTATGATTGAGCTAACCATAAATTGTAAATTGTTTTTATATAATTACATATGGGCGGCACGGTGGCGCAGTGGGTAGCGCTGCTGCCTCGCAGTTGGGAGACCTGGGGACCTGGGTTCGCTTCCCGGGTCCTCCCTGCGTGGAGTTTGCATGTTCTCCCCGTGTCTGTGTGGGTTTCCTCCAGGCGCTCCGGTTTCCTCCCACAGTCCAAAGACATGCAGGTTAGGTGGATTGGCGATTCTAAATTGGCCCTGGTGTGTGTTTGTGTGTATCCTGCGGTGGGTTGGCACCCTGCCCGGGATTGGTTCCTGCCCTGTGTTGGCTGGGATTGGCTCCAGCAGACCCCCGTGACCCTGTGTTTGGATTCAGCAGGTTGGAAAATGGATGGATAATTACATATTTTTATTCTCTAGTTTCCTGCATTATTGAATATATAGAATCATAACATCCATGTTACTTTGTTATGAATTATTGGTATGTCATTATAAATGTGATTTACACTAATTTTGGAAATTGTTTGCTGTTGTTTTGTGTTCCTGTTGCTGCTATGTGTTTTACATGGTGTCCTTGAGAATGGCCTCCATAACGCAACGAGATGCAGTCATCATTCAATATTGAACCTTACAAACCATTTTTCTGAGTGTTTCAGGTTTGGAATTAAGGATAGAATTTGACAATAATACTTAAAAACAATTTTGGTTTGCATTCTGGTTTAGACTCTGGATTTCAATTTTAGTACAGTCTTAGCTTTATTTCTTTATTCTTACCCATCATTAACTGCCCTTGGGGGCTGCCTTTAATCCATCTTGGCAGTACAGGAACTAGGTTACAATCCATAACAGAGCAGAGCCTCTGCATGGACACTCACTCCAAGATCCAGTTCAGAGAGTAGATTGACCTGACAGGAGGCCAGTGGAGCATCTGCATGAAACCCATGCAAATTCAGGTTTCTTTAAGAAAAGGTTTGTGAATACAGTGAATATCTGTGAGTTTAAAATTCTACTTTAATATTTACTTGTTTCCATAGAACTATATATATTATACTATAATGTAATATATATTATGTTTATTAAATTTAAATTACATGGTATGCTGCATGCACAAGTTCTTGTTTTATTTTAATATGAATTATTCTTTCATACTGTTTTCAAAATATTCTATCTATTTTTTCTCCAGATGCATGGACACTTCTATAAAGCTTCCTGAATTTTCAACTTTTCTATTAAAGCATGGATGTGGCAGGCAGACTGTCTAGGAGGAGACTGAGGACACCATTCAGTAATCACACCCATCCTGATTCTGACTCCACCCAGCAGGGACCCTGCCTAATATTCACGGTTACACTGACTCTTCACCACCAAATCGTCTTATAGGACCGTCTTATAATCGTCTTATACCAGGCTCTACTTAGGCTATAAAGTCCTCACAGTTCCTGATTTCTTACCATCTGGTGTCCTTTGGTGTTATGAAAAGGTCGTACAAAACCGAGAAGAGGCCTAACTTCCAGTTCATGTCAACATCTGAAGTAGACTTAACCCTAAAACTCAAAGGCAGGCTTGCAGCATGCATACTCAAAACGGGCCAAAGCCTATAAGTTGGTAAATGGGAACAGGGACATGTTTAAACTCCTGGTAAAATAAAGGCAAAAACACAAAATGGTGTCTTACAAGAGACAACTCAAAGAAGAACAAAGCCAAAGTCCAAGATCAAAAAACAATGCTAAAAACAAGAGCAGATAATCAAAAAAAAAAAAAAAAAACACACCAAAACAGAGAATTACATATCTAAAGAGGCAGCCAAAATGGGGAGACAGACAACACAGGCAAGGAGGTAATGCTTCAGCCTCAGTGTACTGCTAGGAGGTGGAAAACTAGCATTGAAAACGGCCATGATCAATAGAAAAGACATAGACGGAAAACAAACCAAAGATTGAAACTGGGAAGTCAAAAGAGTTGTCATCATAAACCAATGCCACATCTAAACCAAGAATCAGAATTGTAGAACCATGCCTATTAAGTTGTGAACCAGAAGATGAAAACAAGAAGCTTTGACACAATTTGTTTGTGGGAATGCATCCACAGATATGGAGCGTGACAGAATGACAAAGCTGACTTTTAATCCCATCGCATTCATGACCTTCAGGTCATTTTCAGGATGGCATGCCAACAAATGGTCTTTTCTGTTAAGAAACCAAACATGGTTCTTTAAAAAATAGTAAAAAAATTGTTTATGAAATGAAGCAAACATTTTATAATTAAAGGATAAGTTTGATACTTTTTATGTCACAATTAGGGTGTATATTAATTTGTCACATTAAATTGTGTTTTAAATTGTAGTGTTTTTTTTTTATAAATTACTAGCTGATTACCCAGTGGCTTCGCTCACTGAGTGCAAGGGAAAAAATAAAATGTAGTATTATAAAATCAGTTTGTTAATTGCCAATTTTATTTTTCAACAAATAAAGAGCACTTACAATAACATAGAAATCAATATAAACAACATTATTAACATCATTATCATATGAGAATATGAAGTAACATATAAGAAGCACATTGCATATAAATATAAATTAGACGCCTCACGCCTGGACAAACTGGTGAGTAAGGCAGGGTCTATTGTTGGCATGGAGCTAGACAGTTTGACATCTGTGGCAGAGCGACGGGCGCTCAGCAGGCTCCTATCAATTATGAAAAATCCACTACATCCATTAAACAGTGTCATCTCTAGACAGAGGAGCAGCTTCAGCGACAGACTGCTGTCACTGTCCTGCTCCACTGACAGACTGAGAAGATCATTCCTCCCCCAAACTATGCGACTCTTCAATTCCACCCGGGGGGTAAACATTAACATTATATAAAGTTATTGTCTGTTTTTACCTGCATTATTATCAATCTTTAATTTAATATTGTTTTTTGTATCAGTAAGGTGCTGCTGGAGTATGTGAATTTCCCCTTGTGATTAATAAAGTATCTATCTATCTATCTATCTATCTATCTATCTATCTATCTATCTATCTATCTATCTATCTATCTATCTATCTATCTATCTATCTATCTTTCTAAATTATTAAACAGTAAAATATTCTTCTATAATACGCTACTGTGGCTGTTCGTTTGTCTGTCCAGGATTTTAAATCACCTGCTAGCAAACCGTTTCACCTATTGACTTGAAATTTGGTACACATATACTGCGTGACGTCTACTATCTGCTTTTGGGGTGATGATTTTACTACTCTTTTTATCTTTATTTTATTTTATTGTAGAATCAACTCTTGGCACCAGGGTGGCAGATGCATATGGGCGCCGTTCTCATTCCCTACCACCTTCGCTAATCATTCTTGAGGCAGATTGAAGCCTTAAGTGCCAGATTAAGTGAAAGGTTAAACATCCATCCATCCATCCATTGTCCAACCCGCTGAATCCGAACACAGGGTCACGGGGGTCTGCTGGAGCCAATCCCAGCCAACACAGGGCACAAGGCAGGAACCAATCCTGGGCAGGGCGCCAACCCACCGCAGAAAGGTTAAACAAAACGTACTAAGTAATTGCAACACAAAAACTAACTTAATCAGTTTTAACGCGAAAAGATTCCGACGAAAGAGAAGCAGCGGGCCGCTAGGGTGGAGTAAAGAAGGGCTGCTCAGGAAGCAGCAAGCACATCAACTTCTGACCAAACGAATGCTAAACGTACAGAGAAAGAGGATGAATACTATGAATGCTCAAGTCAAGTGTATTCACTGCACGCTATCGTGCAGTGTGCCGTTACTGGTATTTTGATAAAAGAATTTGAACAACATATAAGAAGCGTATAAATTATTAAACAGTAAAACATTAACATTTAAGAAGTAAAGATAAATTGTGTACTACTGCAGTGCTTTCGGGTATACTACATTTTTTGTTTGCCCATTACGTGCATAAATGTATACATTTTTTGTTGTACCTACCCGAGAACATGCGACATACTGTATAACTGACCGTGGGAGAAGCATGGATTTTAAACACGCATTGAGTTCATCTGCTGGTGTCCCTCGTGGAATAACTGGTAATGTTTGACGAAAATCTCCTGCGAGTAAAACGACAGTACCTCCCATTATTTTGGTAGGATCTCTGAGATCTTGCATTGTTCGGATCAAGGCATCATAAGCTCTTTTATGTGCCTTGGTGCACTCATCTCAAACTATTATGTTTGAATGTTGCAAGACTTTTGCCTTTCCAGAGCCATTGCGTATGTTGCAAATTGGATTTTCATTGTGAGCGAGGTTTAATGGTAATTGCAATGCCGAATGTGCTGTACGGCCTCCATCTAATAATGTAGAAGCGATTCTCTCAGCAAGAATCAGGTTTATTAAGAATGTTTTTCCTGTTCCTCTGTGGTCATATGTAATTTCCGTTTCAAACGCTCGTACGGAATTTCCGTTTCAAACGCGAAAAGAATTATATATATATATAGATTAAAATTCTTTGTTTGAATGTTTACAATCAAAAAACAAATATTATAATAAACCATGTATATATTGTGTGTAATTGTGTGTACAGTATATCTATATCTATACATACGTGTTTGGGGCTCTGTGAATAGGGTTGCCAGATGTCCCTTACATACGGGACATGTCCCATATTTGATAATTTTGTCCCCTGTCCTGTACTGACCTTTCAGGGACACCCAAATGTCCCGTATTTAGTTCATTTTCAAATTTTATAATAAAAATATATTTTTACTATCTTCTTACGGTACTTAGTTGAAACTTTATAAGTAATACTTTCTTTTCTCAGATTCTCTTGATGAAAATAACCCAGATGTAACGAGGAAACTAATGTTTGCTGCCTGTTTGCAACTTGTTCAGTTGCTATGGTTGGCTGAGGACAGCGACACTCTTATCATTTTGCTCTCCAGCCGTGCTGCTGTGCAGTTCTGTATAAGCATTGCAACATACAGTGACTGTCAACAAAGAGTGTTGTTACTACTTGCCACAGCCCACTTTTTTCTAACTTAAAAACTAATCCATCCATCTATCCATCCATCCCAAGATGCCAAAACGTAAGTGTAAATTTCGTGATGAATATTCCAGCGAATGGACATTTATCAAACAAGGCAGAAGCTGTTTTGAAGCAAATGGTGGTGTATGTAATTGCACTTTCAGTAAATAATTTTCAAATTATTTTACTTTTGTTTTCCTCATAACCCATTAAAATCCTTGCTTTATGTTTTTAACTTATGTCTCTACTTTTATATAATATATTGGTCTGGGTGTGTAGGGGACATGTATAAATTTATATATATAGTAATATAGAGAGAGTTTAAAAATTTAAGATTTCTAACTTTCTAATCTGGCAACCCTAATCATGAAGGCTAATAAAAAAAGCAAGTAAAACTTGAGGTACAGCATGTTGAAAAAGAAAAAGAAAAAGAAATGTGATGGCACGAGTCTCCAAGATAGACTGACTAAGATGCCATTGCTTCCGGGGCAGGAAGAGGCAGGTCCATGAGGGCAGAAACTGGAAGTGACATCAGAGGTGTCATGGTTGTCAATCTTCCAGTCTGCAGAGAGAGGAAGAGAAAAGGCACTACAGTATTTGACAGCACCTCTGGCTTTCTGGAGGAAGAGTATAATTATCTGTAACCCCCTAACAATCAGATTGTGATTCAGATTTAAAAAAGAATGTAATACGCTGCCAAATAAGCAAACTGGTCACCGTGGCACAGTATCAGAGGCATCGCCTAAGGCGCTGACATCCGAGGTTTGATTCCCATAAGGGGATGCAAAAGTGCGTGCATCTGACAAGCTACAATAAGGGTGAAACACGTGTCATGTACTCTTTGTATTATTTGACAGATACTGTATCATATATACAGTAGCAATGAAAGCACAAACAATGATAAAGAGGAAAGAGTTGGGCACACCAGCCAGTGACCCCGGATAATTGTAAAAAAAAAAAAACACAGTTGTCACCAAAAATATTAGAATGTCTTTCCAGGTGCAAGTTCAGAACTGAACTGATTCAAAATAAAGGTGTTGCTGCTTTTAAATGACAACGTCAGTAGTGGAATGGTTGTCAGTCTTCCTTTTTATGGGGGGAGGAGGAGAGAAAGCACTAGGCAACAGCGTCTCGCCCTGGTGCGGTGGGTTATTATTGTATTATTTTCAAATGTTCTGATGAGACTTACTAGTAAGTAAGCAACTGTATGATGTATGCATGAAAATATACTTGAACTTGATCTTGAAGAGAGTCTGAGCTAATATTATGGGCTCGTTCTTACATTTTTTTGTGTTCATTCCCTAAGGGCATATTTCCAAAGCTTTGTCTCTGTTTTTTTTAACTGTACTTGAGACCCACACCCAACTTTCCAAAGTGTGATTGTGTCAATCATGGTGGCACAAATGGACCAGATTCAATGTTAAGAAATGCACAGTGAGAATGTAGTCCAACTTACAGTATTACTGCAAAGCTAATTTCTCATAAATAAACCACAAGAGCTACAAAAACCAAAAACAATCCCAACACAAATAAAAATGTTATACTTAGAATACTGTATATTAAGTAATCATTTCTTATACAATCTACATCATTTTCTCTGACAAACTGTCCCCCCCACCAACCAAATGGTCAGGATGGATTCAGCTGCAGTGATAAGGACGCTGGCTTTATTTGTCTCTCTTTCTCCACTCAGAATTCCTGCGCTTATCTTCTCACTGGCTGGGCCAGGGTGTGGTGACACTTTTTATAACTTGAAGATTATATTGTTTTGGTACAACAAACCAATCAGGGTCTAAATAGGAGCTTTGTCTCCTTAATGTTAGAATTTTTTTAAAATAAACTTTCTCAGTGTTTCTGCTGACAGAACCTAAGAAATTTCTTTCTCCCAGACTGAAAGGGTATAATAGTGAAAGTAAAAAGCAAGAATGTACTGAATAATAAAAAATAAAAATAAAGCAATGCAATATAATAAAATATTAATAAGTACAAATAATTTATATCTAAATGCAGCCAATCCACAGGATTGTTTCTAGAGAAGAACATGAAAGTCAAAGGGGTGAATGTAACTACATTTATTGTATGGGAAATAGGGGGTTAGGTTCCCACGACCAACAAAAAAACTAAAATAATAAAATAAGCTGGATGGATGACTGAAGACAGGGCGGCTTCTTGAACACAATAAAAGACGTGATAAGGTTGTGATATGGAAAGAGAAAGTTCTACAAATCTCAAGGAAGATGCAAAGCTCAATGGTTAGCAAGCGCTGTCTTTGCTGTTGTCTTAGATGCCTACCGGCTCTTATCTTGCTTATCTGATTAACTCCATCGACCAGTGATAACAACTACAAGGGAGCTCCCTCCCACCCTATTCCTCAATTATGGCATTGCAAACTCCATGGTAGACCCAATCCCATATCCCCATGCTCATGGATTGTGACAGGTAAATAGCAGAAAAACCCAGCATTAGTCTTAGATAGCGGCACTTGAATTTCTGATGGGGAAGCCACAGAAATTGTGTTGCGATGCTCAATCTTACCGCTCCGTGCTCCTTGCACTTCATGTTAATACATCATTGCAACGCATAGGATATCGAAACTTACGCATATCCACTTCAAGCACTGCTTTACATTTACATTCACATCTACTGACTGACTGACAGAGGACATGATACAACTGACGAAAAGATACTGTACTTTATTGAACAACATAAACAAATGAAAATCATAACATCTAATAATGATGATAATATATAGGATAGTTTCACATTATTCTATATGATTACCCATTTCAATTCAAAATGATAAAAATATGTTTTGCAATCACCAGCAACAAAGGCAAGTCTCTAGGAAAAGCAGGAATTGATTTATGGCAGAAATGCTTTACTCATCAACAACTGAGTATGTTTAAGAGTAAGCAGCTCCAGTGGCCTAACAATATTAACCCTGTCACACACATGTGCATGGGAGGCAGCTAAAGAGCTCAAAAGAAGGTCATTCCCGGTCGGACTAGGGGGTGGCAGAGTGCATTGATCCTTTCTCTTTCTTCCCCGCAGATCAAATGTAGGAAATTCTGCCTGGGCCCTATAAGATCACTTCTAGTTCCACCCCAGATGACGCCACTTCCTGTTCCAACCCCAGATGACATCATTTCTCCCATTTCCAATTTTAAAACCATTTTGTCTGTACCGTAACCTCAGTTCTGTTTTGGACACTTTTTTCAACAAATCTTCAATTTTTCAGCCACTTTCCAATTATACGGGAGGCTAACCCAAAACCTTTTTATGTGTCAAGGCGTATTACCACAATATGCAGTATTATTTGACTGATGCTTTTATCCAAGATGAGTTAACAACATTTGAGATGCAATTAGTTATATTTGATTTGTGTTTCAATTGAAACACAGACAGATGAAGTGAGTGACCTGCTCATGGTCACACAATGTCAGTACCAGGATTTGAACCCACAGCCTCAGGGTTTGGTCTTAGGTCCACATCTTTACATACAACACCACACTGCCTGCTAATAATGTTAGCCCTAGTTAAAAAATCTACAAATATGGCATACATTCAAGTACTCAGTCAGTTACACTGTAGCGGGGCCACATAGTTAGTGTTAAATGTCAGTTCTGAGTGCGTCTCGTTTCATTGTCCCATTTACTGTTTGTATGTGTATCAGTTAATGCCGTCCCCGTAAAGGGGGATGGATGATGGAAGGAGACCACAGCCACAAACCTGGAAAACACCTGTCCTTAATTAATCAATCACAGCTGCCACAGGACTATTTAAGCCAGCAGGAGGAGAAGGAAGGAGGGGAGAGAAGGAGATTTTTCACATTCACGACCACGAGCCATCTGTACCTGTTATTTTCCACATCGCGCATTTCCATCCAGTTTGTTTTTCTATCCGCCGGACTTGCTTCAAGGACCTCATCACGATAGATCCCGGGGTCGGAGTTAATCATCCACCACGCACCGAGGATTCACGGCGAGGCTGCTCCATTTTTTCCGGGGAAAATCAAACGACTCATTTTCACTAATTCAGTCAACCGCATCCAGGCCAGTTTCTTTATTACCGGACTCACGTTCACATTCATTTCCATATATCATTCAATTCTTGTTATTCGTGTTGCGTGTTTATATGTTACAGGGACAAGGGAGGGTTTTTTGTTGTATTTATATTTGGTGGTGTCTTGTTGTTGCTGGGGTGGAGGGATATTTATATTTATATTTATATGTTTCTATTTTTTGCATGTCTTGTTTCATTTAATACATTTAATCCGTTTAATTTTACATCCTGTTTTTGTGTATTTATATTTTCACCGTCGATTGTGGGGAAAAGTTTAATTGGTTAGAAGTACGGCTTGATAGTTAGATTATTTCTCAGTAAATCATCCAGGCCACAGGTCTTGGAGGTGTAGCTGCCAGCTGGGTAAAGGGGTCGGCCGTTACAACACAGTACTTCTGGCACATTCAATTAACTGACCGCACTATAACTGACACGCATCGTCTTCTGAAATATCCTGGCCAAAGCCGAGTAACACAGCTAATATTGTATATGGAAGAAAAATATTGAATAAATAGGTCATTTACATGAGTGCAAAGCTTACCACAGCGACAGACAGAATATTGATGAGACTTCAAGGCTGCCTACTATGTCCCTGCCATTAAAGTGGCCCAATCCAGGACACACTTTCAAACAATATTAATTTGCAGCAATTCACAGAGGCAGATTTACACAGACACATAGGGTATTGCTAGAACTAATCATACTCGTCCATGTTTTTTTCTCTTTCCAGTTTAGCCTGCCCGCCTGCACATCTAGTACGGATTAATCATTATATAATCACTTCATTTTTTTTCCATAACAATTTCAATTGGCCTTTCCGTTACTTCAAAGTGTGTAAGCCGCAGATTAATTAACTGGGCTGCCGAGAGCTGCAGTCATTTATTTCACCTTCATGGTGCATATTCAAGAACTTATGTGATAACGACGATGCGGCCTCATAGAGTTAGGATGCTGCAGGCCTGCTGGCTGATTCCTGTCTCCCTGCTGATTTAGTCACCTATACACTCAATCACTCAGCTACACAAGCTACTCGGTAACCCCCTTCTCTTTAAAATAACAGAATGCAAGAAGAACAGTCCATTGAGCAAGCGTATTTCCACGTTTGTCCTGACAGTATGCTGTATGGTCTTGTCTCATTGCTTCCTGTCTTGAGCTTGATGCTGGCAGAATATTCTCCAGCTCTTGTAACCAACACATTCATTAATGGGTTAGAAAGCAGAAGAATGTTTTAAGAAATTAATGAAAATAAACACAACATAGACAAACAAAGGCGAGAAAAAGAAAAAGGTAAATTGGCAAATAAAGTGAGCTGGAAGCATCCCCCCTAAAGGGCTGTTGGACCATGGCAGAGCACACTCACTCACACTCACTCGCCTAACCTGGACACCATTAGAGTAGCACAAAAACACAGAAAAAAACACAGAGAGTAGGATTTGAACCTGGGACCCACTGAAGTGTGAGGCCTCAGTGTAAAGCCTTGGTTTATATTCCAACTTAAAGCAGACCAATTTGCGCAGGTTTGTTTTCAATTTGACTTTAAAGTCTTTTTGTGTCGCTCAGTGTCACAAAAGCCAAATTAAATCCACAGTGGTTCAGTGTTGAATAATAATAAAACTTCAATGCCTTTCCTTATGCCAGTCTTTCTGGTAATAATTCTGATGGTATTTACCAGATTGTTGCTGGACTGCTTAGGCAGCAGTCATTTTATTAATCATTAAATGAAAGGCTACATGCAAATGTGCCATGGAACATCTTCCTTTTGAAATGTAAGCATCACTGCTTTATATATCATATTTTTACAAATCACAGTTATTTTTGACTACATGACTGAGTCATTTCATATTGAAATGTGACTTGCCAGATTTTTGCTCTCTGTTTTTTTTTCCTGCAATTTCAGTTCTGGATTAGTATGCCCACCAGGACCTTCTCTGCTGCGCCATCCATATATGAACAGCAGTCCTTCTGCCATTAGCAGCACACTGCAAAAAAGCACAAGTAAGCGTCCTTTCTGTAGCCGATAAAGGGGCACATTGAAGGACAAATGGACCTGAAGGATCTGCATTGTCCCAGCTTAGGTTATGGTGTCCTGTAGAGTTAGGCTGGCACCACTGGAGCTGCTCCCAGAACAAATGAGCGAGCTGAGAGAGTGTGGTTTTGCTTGAGGCCCATTTCCTAATTGCATCAGGAGATCTGCAGCAATCAGACTAATTAGCTGTAATTGTATAAGAGCCAATAGCCCCGGGGGTCTTCTCTCACTAGCATAAGATCTGTGGGAGGGAAAGTTGGATCATATTTTAAGTCAGCCCTCATCCACTTACTCATTCCATGACTGTTTATGTCTTCATTTATTTAATTTAGAGCTCCATATCATTTTTTTATTCTTTTCTTCCCCTTGATTATACATTCTCTCTCATCTCCTCACTGGGAATCTTTGAAGTAGTGCAAACCAATTAATGCTCATGAGCTTCAGAAGAATGATTTTATCAAGGCTGAAAATGGTGTGCACAAAAGCTGTGCAGGTCACAGTAGCTTCCTCCTTGTGACTGTGTCTTTCATCTCTTCTGCACTCTAGCATTTAGAAATTTGTTACGAATGCTTACTACAGGGGTTTTGTAGTCCTTGTTTGAGATGAGATAAGCTAGCTTTGGCTTTCTTCTTCTTCTTTCGGCTGCTCCTGTTAGGGGTCGCCACAGCGGATCATCTTCTTCCATATCTTTCTGTCCTCTGCATCTAGTTCTTTTACACCCATCACCTGCATGTCCTCTCTCACCACATCCATAAACCTTCTCTTAGGCCTTCCTCTTTTCCTCTTCCCTGGCAGCTCTATCCTTAGCATCCTTCTCCCAATATACTCAGCATCTCTCCTCTGCACATGTCCAAACCAACGCAATCTCGCCTCTCTGACTTTGTCTCCCAACTGTCCAACTTGAGCTGACCCTCTAATGTACTCATTTCTAATCCTATCCATCCTCGTCACACCCAATGCAAATCTTAACATCTTTAACTCTGCTACCTTCAGCTCTGTCTCCTGCTTCCTGGTCAGTGCCACTGTCTCCAGCCCATATACCATAGCTTGTCTCACTATTGTCCTGTAGACCTTCCCTTTCACTCTTGCTGATATCTGTCTGTCACAAATCACTCCTGACACTCTTCTCCACCCATTCCACCCTGCCTGCACTCTATTTTTCACCTCTCTTCCACAATCTCCATTACTCTGTACTGTTGATCCCAAGTATTTAAACTCATTCACCTTCGCCAGCTCTACTCCTTGCATCCTCACCATTCCACTGCTTTTGCACAACTGATAAAAAGGGAATGGTGCATGTAGAAGTCAATGAATCGAAATATTGGCAGCCTGGGCATGGATAGAAGAACATATGGAACAAGAGAATGTGCTCTGAGAATTTTGAGGCAAGGTTATTATACTCATTAACCATGGTGCTGGAGACTGGCAGAATGTTGCATGTTGATAACCACTGTGGTCGTGCGAAGAATGATGGGTGTCCCCGTTTACTTCAAATGTTCTGTTTGCAAAACAAAAATGGCACTCGGTGGCACAGTTAATATATTCAACTTATCAAAGGTAGCCTCTCCTGGGCTCACAATAATAAGGCTTCTTGTCAGGCTATGGAGCTCCATGATGCGTGTTGCTCAGTCAGCAGAATGACACCCCCTTCTGGTCAGCTTGGTATTAATGGGCCGGTGATTGAAAGGAGTGTGGTCAGTTGCCCTCACTAGACATCTTCTCACCACTGTGGAGGGAAAGAGAGAGGACATGATTATCTCCAGCACCCCCTCTAGTCCCAGAGGGGAATTACATACCTCATACGAGCCCTGAAGGTGGTCCTCTGTCACCACATGCAAGTAAGAATTTCAATGCACTCGGTACACGTGACAATAACAATCTTAAAAACTTAGAAAGACACAAGAAACCTCAAAAGAAAGAGACAACCTTTCAGTCCATGGAGCTTATTTGTAGAAAATCACATTTTGAGAGAAACGGTTTAAACCAAGACTCTTTTTCAACCATAAAAGTGGTGAATGTTATTAATCTGGGTTTTAGGCCTCTTCGGATCTGGTTTGTTTATTCTTGGATCTATGTTTCTCACTATTTATAGCAAGCGTCAGTTTTTGTTTATTTTTTTTCTACCATTTTGTGATTGGATTTGCATGGCCATGTATGTATTGTTTACAGTTGCTATGCCCATTTCAATCTTTTTTAAATGGTAGATAATTCTCTGTTAGTTGCAGTGATTGTAGTCCTGAGCAGAGGTGAGTATTAACGAGTTACATTTACTCCATTACATTTACTTGAGTAACTTTTTAAAAAAAATGTACTTCTAAGAGTAATTTTACTGCACCATACTTTTTACTTTTACTTGAGTACATTTCTGAAGAAGAAACACTACTCTTACTTTGCTACATTGGGAAACACTTGAATTGTTACTTTTTTCCATCTATATATTAGATACACTATATTTTTGCCAAAGAGAAGTCACCAGTGGATCTACTGCATGACTGTTTCAATCAGACGTAGCAACAATAATCACATGACTCCATTTCACTAATCAGACATAGCCATGCAGTCACATGACTCAGTTTCACCAATCAGACGTAGCCATGCAGTCACATGACCACACACAAACTTCCTGCGTCTGCAGCCTGTGAGAGACTTTTTAGTCATGCGGGGCTCCTGTTCACTGCTAAACGGTCACAGCTTCACTGCAAGAACCTTGAGAGCCATCTCCTGCTAAAGCTTAACCATCACTTCAGTGAGTGAAGAACAAGCATATTTTAACCAAACATGCACAGACACAGACAGTCATGGTAAAGTGAGACTTCTTGTTCATGCACAAGCTGCCTTGTTCTAATGTTATTTTCTATCAGCTGTGCTATTTGGAGGGCAAGTGTGTAACGATGCCGGTCCCCTACAGACTCTTTTCTTCTCTCTTTTTCTTTGATTCCCCCTTCTTTTTTTTTGTGCCGACCCATATATACACTCCCGTCTCCGTGGGCCTTAATCACACACCGCAGAAAGCCAATGAAGCAATTGAGAACGATCGCACCCGCACATGCAGGTGTGACTCGCTCCAACTACCTCATTAACTCCCCGTGGTCGTGCAATTGTGCCTACAGAGAGTGACACAGCTTTATGGATTTGAAACTGGCTTTTTTTTTTTCTTTGAAGCTGTGGACCCGCTACACCACAAAGTGAATATGCAGTATTATACTGTCAGTGTACAGTATATCTTGTCACTGTAAGTAGTTTGCACTGTTCAAACATACATGTTACCTACTGTAGGTATTGGCTTCAAAAGCTTTGTTGTGAAAAACTGAGATTTGGAACTTTGTTCTATTTGTGTATCTTTATTTTGTAAAGATGTTATTTATTTTTACTCATTTTTATTTTATTATTTGGAAATAGCAGAATTTGTACATTATTTTATATTTTTGTCTGTCTTATTACAACATTTCTAAGAAATAAATAATTTATTATGTTCAAACAGTTACTCAGTACTTGAGTAGTCTTTTCACCAAATACTTTTTTACTCTTACTTGAATAATGTTTTGGATAACTACTTTTTACTTCTACTTGAGTAATATTATTTTGAAGTAACGCTACTCTTAGTTGAGTACAATTTTTGGCTACTCTACCCACCTCTGGTCCTGAGGTCCATAATATTTTATATGGTGTGCCACAATGATCTATTCTCCCATTAGGCCAGATTATCTTGAAACACAAGATGAATTACCACAGCTATGCAGATGACATGCAGATTTACTTATCTGTAATACCTAATAACCATGATGCCCTGGGCTCTTTAACCCTCTTTAACTCTGGGATGAGAGGTAATATCTTCAGTCTAAAAACAGAAAATAACAGAAATCTTAGTGCTTGGCAAAAATGAAAAGAGTGAACATCTTAGAACTAAACTTGACCCCATAGCATTAAAAGTCAAGGTGGAAGTAAAGAGTCTAAAGATTGACCTCTAATAACATTGCAAGTTTCTGAAACATTAATTTACGCTTTTGTTTTTAGTCAGTTAGATTACTGTAATGCACTCCTAACAGGACTATCTAAGAAAGACATTAATCAGTTGCAATTGGATCAGAATGCATCAGCGAGACCTGTAAGGAGAAAATCTGAACACATCTCCCCAGTTTTACCACCATTACACTGATTACCTGTGTCATTTAGAACTCATTTTAAAACACTGCTAAAGGCATATAAAGCTTTAAATAATCTTGCTCATTCCTATATCTTGGAGTGTCCCCCTAAACTCCAATTCATAACCTTACATTTTCTAATGGTGACCTTCTTATTATTCTAAGAGCCAAACATAAAAGAAATGATGAAGCAGCCTTCCTCTGTTATGCATCAAATATCTGGAATACTTTGCTAATAGAGATACGTCAGGTTAACACCATGGATCATTTAAAAAAAAAATCTCCTAAAAACCCACTTTTTTTAATTTGGCTTTTTCATAACTACACTTTAGTTTACCCCTAATAGACTTTACTTGTATACTGTAGAAGTATCATATTCCATGTGATTTTGCAATGATTATTAATCTCTACTATTCTCACCTTTCTTTTTCATTTTTTCTGTTGTGGTGTTTCGTGCCACCACCATCTGATCAAAGTCCTGTGTAAGTGCCTGTGATGCTTGAATGAAGGAGAATATCTCAGAGACTCACTCCATCAAATCCTCTGGGACTGAGACTGAAAGCAATAAGGAACAACTTAAGAATGTTTATATTAGGTAGAATACCAATTGGAGGCCGGGCAGCCTTTTGGCCTTGGAATGACTGTAGATTTTGTTTAGTTCTTCAATTTGTCTGGAGTTTTATTTTTTACATTTTTTTCTGTCCATCCAGCCATCTGACACATCATTAGTGACTTAGAATAAAATATTTTATATAAGGACTCTACTTTTGTACTAATTATATGTATATCTGTTATGTAAACCCGTATTGTTTTAACTTTACTTTTTAATTCATTATTATCTGTATCTAATTTAATTTGTTTTTCTTTTCTTATACCTATTTCTTTGACATCTTGTAAAGCAGCTGTGTATAAAAATGTGCTATAGAAATAAATGTTGTTCTTGCTGCCAGGCCTCGACATGCTATGCTAAGTTTCCAAGCTTTCAAATTCACTTCTTTTTACAGATCTTTTTCTGTAGTGGAAGCTAAAAGGTGTCTTCTGAAAAGACCTAGCCTGAGGACATTTACCTTCAAATCCTGGCATTTTAGTTGTGAGTCTCTGGCTTTGATGTATGTGTTTTTGTCCTTATTAGTATTCTGAACCCATGCCTGTTTAAATGATTAGATTCCAGCCTGCTCCTATTTACTTCTGTAATTCTCCTTTTTTTTTCTTTTTTCTTTTCCCTTTTAGATATGTTTCTCATAAGATGTCCAAAGAAAGAACTTTCTTAAATATATTGATAGCTTTTTTTAATTAATATTCATTACCAAAGCTGTTTCAACACTGTGTCTGTCTGTGGAAAGAGTGTCGACCTTGTCGAGAGGTTTACTTACCTTGCCAGTGACATTCCTGTGTCTGGTGACTCTTTCAATAGTCAGTTGACGGACTTTGGACAGCATGGGGGGTCATGAGGTTGCTGGAAAGGGGTGTGTGGTGCTCCCGATATCTATGCAAAAGGACGAAGGTCCAAGTCTTTAGAGTCCTGGTGCTTCCTGTCTTGCTATATGGTTGTGAGACATGGACACTACCCAGTGACCTTCTCTTTGGATAATCCTTGGGTACTGATGGTTTGACTTTGTGTCGAGTAAGCGGTTGCTCACAGAGTCCTGAATGAGGCACATTACCTGCATTAGTTACGGCACTATGGCCATGTCCAGCGATTCCCCGAGGGTGATCCGGCCGGCAGGATCCTCATTGTTGAGAATTTGAGGGGCTGGACCAGGTCAAGGAGATACCCATGTAAAATCTGTTTGCAGCAGATAAATGGTGTGCCTGTGGGGTTGCCAATCAGGATCTCAAGTTGTTTCGTTGTGTGGTGGGTGCCGCAATGTGCTGTAGCAGTGCATGCTCCCCAACCTGACCTGACCTGACCAAAGCTGTTTGATCCAATTCTTTTTTGTGAAGAACCAACATTTTTCCTGTGGATGGTCCAGGGGCCAATTTATAATCATTATTTAACCCAAGGTGCATATTTTAGGGACGTGAAAGGAAAACAGGAGGACCTGGCGAAAAACCAATTGAGACATGTTGTAAATCTTCTTACTACGCATATACAGTGAATGAGCTGCAATTTGAATCTGGGACTCTGAAGCTCTTAGCAGAAGTAACCACTACAACACACCTATATTAAAACATGTAAATAAATTAAAAATTGTGCAGGAAATACCATCCACTTTCAACCTCAGTTTATCAATCTCAGCATTCTAACTGCATGAACCAGTATAATCAACTGTGGCTTGGTTTTGTATCAATCCAAACAGACTTGTCTTTGAAACTTCACAGCAAGACTGATGGACAAAGGTAGAAAACACACATGTACTGACATAGGCTGGAAACTGGCAGGCAAATTTGTCTAAAACAAACTGTGAGGTAAATCATAAGTCAGAAAAACAAATTGGGGGTCAATAACGTTAGTAACCAAAAATTCTATTAGGGTACTGGCAAAGGCTTTATTACACGGAATATCCACAAGCTTGGACAATAAAGAATGTGAGATAGATAGATAGATAGATAGATAGATAGATAGATAGATAGATAGATAGATAGATAGATAGATAGATAGATAGATAGATAGATAGATAGATAGATAGATAGATAGATAGATAGATAGATAGATAGATAGATAGATAGATCTAAATAAACTAGTGACAATTCTGATGGACAAAATAATGTGCCAATGAGAAGGCACTGACTTTGTAACTGGAAGTGACTCCTATGCAATCATGAGAGTTTACACATTCATTCAAAAACAGCTACACCCATTTCTCTGGACACTCTGGCATCACTCAAAGGAAGTCTGGGGGCACTTTCACTGGGGAGTTCCCAGGGACACTGTGCTCTCACACTCTCTAAAATGACCTCCTGCATACCCTGAAACCTGCTCTATAAAACTAAAAAAGCTGATTAGCCCCTCTCTCCCTTGGAGAGCTGAAAGTTGACAATCCCTTCTCTTTGTGGATTGAAAAGCTGAGATCCAATCTGCCAAGCCAAGCCCTGTGCCAGTACAAAAGGCTAAGAAGCAGCTATTACTGCAAGAAGGGAACTTCAGCATCTAAACTCTTGTGCCAGAAAGAGTAATGCTATTCCCTAGGATGGTGCAAAGAGCCTAACTGAGGGAAGCTGCAAACCACAGACAAAGGACCATGTAGGAAACAGAAAGAGTGAACTCCAATGCAAGAAGAATCATCCACTTGTACTTGGAGCAGCAACGACTCCACACTACATTACACATCAGTAATAAGCTTCGGTACTGTGAAACTGTTTATCTGTAAACAAAATAAAATTAAATTAGAATTCTCTACGTTTGTCTGCATCCTGTCATATATATCAACACACAGTTATCATATTTCTATAATCCTCATGTTTATCAATAAATTGTACGATTCTGTTTCTTAAAATGAATGTGCTTCAGTTACCGTGATATGGGCCTAATGGCAGGAGACCTGCCGCCTACAGCAGAGAAAAGATAAGTAAATCAAGTAGGAGCCTTACCGAATTATTTAAATAATTATTGGCATTGCTGAAGGCAGGACGGATATTAATTAACCAAACTAAATCTCTCCCCATTCCTGAACCACTTCAAAATTGCAGCTCTCATCAACAAAAAACAAAATGCATATTGAAAAAAATAAAATTGCAAGTCTTAAATCTCAATCAAGGTGGAAAGTAAAAATGAAAGCCAGTTTCCTATAACTCAAAAATGCACTGTTCTCATAGAAAAAAAATTCAAGCCCAGGAAAAACTAACCACTGAATCAGAATGGCAAAAAGGAAGTGAACCCTGAGCCAGCGTGGAGAAATGTGTGGACCTGAGGAGAGAAATATGTAAAAAGAGATACAAGCATGTGCAGTTCTTGTGTTCAGATGCTGTGAGCCCCCTCGATAGCCACTGACTAGCAAGCAGAGACAAGGAGAGCAGAAAAAAAGGATGTGCAGTGGATAGTAGAGATTTTACCAAACAAAAGGCAACACAAGATTTTAAAACGTTGTATAATTTTAGAAGGCCACATTACAGAATATGTGTCCTCCTATGGCCAAGTCATATAAAAGAAGGCAACAAGCTCTGATATTGCATTAAAAAAGACAAAGTTTGCATTCTGCCAGGCTGTTTAGTTCTTACATCACTTCACTGGTTTATTTCACTGTGGTGAGCACAGTTCCTTTAAAGCATAAGTTCACCACAGTGCAAGGCCCACTGCAAGGTGAAGAGCAGAACCAGACAAAATGGTAGAATCTCCTAATTTTTCATGTTTTTCCTGAAAACAACATGGGTAAAATATGTATGCAATCTCAAGATACAAATCAATACTTGAGAAATCCCTTGGTTTGAAAATAGACATACTCATTAAGTTTTAAGGCATTGGTTTTCATCTTTCAACTTGTGGCCTATAAACACCCTATTTTATACCACAAGAATAGCACCGTATCCATCCATCCATCCATCCATTTTCCAACCCGCTGAATCCGAACACAGGGTCACGGGGGTCTGCTGGAGCCAATCCCAGCCAACACAGGGCACAAGGCAGGAACCAATCCCGGGCAGGGTGCCAACCCACCGCAGGACACACACAAACACACCCACACACCAAGCACACACTAGGGCCAATTGAGAATCGCCAATCCACCTGACCTGCATGTCTTTGGACTGTGGGAGGAAACCGGAGCGCCCGGAGGAAACCCACGCAGACACGGGGAGAACATGCAAACTCCACGCAGGGAGGACCCGGGAAGTGAACCCGGGTCCCCAGATCTCCCAACTGCGAGGCAGCAGCGCTACCCACTGCGCCACCGTGCCGCCCCTAGCACCGTATCACCTTTAACTAATCCTTCACTGATTCTTCACTTAAGACACAGTCAGAGGCAGAAAAAGTGTCAGAACCATAAGATCAACGTAAATCAGGCAACCTGGAATCAAAAAGACAAAACAAAATTTGAAATTTGAGGTGAAGTGAAGTTGACTCCAAAATATGCAATCCTACTGCTGACTACTACAAAAATAAGAGTGTTTTATAGACTGAAGAACAGCGCATAGTATGATTGCCATCGTATTTACAGTATGACATAACTTCCATCACATCACTGATAAGATGACTGCAGTCACATGATCTTCAAAATGGCATCATCTCAATAAATAAAATACAGATGTTAATGAAGTCAAACTTTGCAACCAAAATTCTAAATGCAAAGTAATCATCAGAATCTAAATCCTCATGTGCCAAAACCCAAAAAGATTAAATATGAATGGAGTGACACACAACACAAACACAAAATGTAACACTTAGACACCAATCAAAAAAATGGACGTAATAAATATACTGTACATGTAGCAAAGCGTAATATGTTATTTATAATTTCACCTTGTTTTAGTTATGAACTTCCCCAAAATTAGTTGATCCCTGTAACCAGTTAATAGCATACGGACAATATAATCTGTTTTAGTACGGGCATTAATTAGCGTTACACCTCACAGCCTGCATGCACCACGTTTTTTGGCTCTAGCACCAGAAGCACAGTGGACGCTGTGGGGGTAGGTTGTGGTTTCAGTTCTCCCTAAGTTTTTCCTGATTTTTATTTCATTTATTTTGTATTAATAACTTGTAATTGATTTAATTTATTATTTAATAGGCATGGGGGAGAAGACGCTAACGTGACGTCCTGTCCCTTTTTTTCCTTTTGTTTTGTAAAGGTTTGCTATATATTTTGTTTTTATTTTTTTTGTTAAGAATATATAATACTAGGGGGGCAAGCCCCCCTGGCACCTTTGGCGCCCAAACCCCAGTTGAGGCCGGTCTGTCATTCGCGTTGTGAAGAGGAGGGCTGAACGCAACCCAAGGAAATGTGGTCGCTCCTCTGAAACCCCATCTTCAACAATGATACAATGATACAAAACAATAATACAAAAGATAAATTCTTATACAATGGGAAACAAATATAGTTTTTTTTACCTCCTCCTTGCTTGATCAGCTGCTGGCTTGCTGCTGCTGCTGCCGTGCTGCACGATCTGCATCTCACGTGGTGCTTCGAGCATTTAAAAGCCTGTACAGTAGCTGTCCTACTCTTTGTCTTTTATTTCCGGTCCTGGGCGTGGTTAAATCTCTTGGCACAAAGTCTCGTCTCGTGGAATGTGAGTTCTTGATATTTTTTTAGCTTATAATTTAAAAATGGAATAGGAATCTGACAATCTAACAACATCAACATTAAAGCTTGATAAATTCTGAAAAGAATGATACCAAACATATATATGTAGGTTTTAAAATAAGCCGATTTAAAGCGTGACAAAAAAAGTCACATAAAATCGTTGCACTTTTAGGCATAGGATTTTATATACTGTATATAGAGTAGATAAAATTAGGATTTTTATTTGTATAAAGCTATGTTAACCCAGCCACAAGGGATGCACAAACCAGTGTGTTTCTTTGTGCCGGTCCCAACCCCGGATAAATGGGGAGGGTTACGTCAGGAAGGGCATCCGGTGTAAAATTTTGCCAAATAAATATGCGGACAACAATACAAATTTCCATACTGGATTAACAACGACCGCCACCAGTACTGTTAGCCAACAGGGTGCTGGCGGAAATTGGGCTACTGTTGGCCGAAGAAGAAGAATAAGAATAAGAAAAGGGGGGAGACGTGTCCGGAGGCAGGAGGAGAGGAGGAAGGTAAAGAGAGTGGAGCTGAGGGTAAGAACATTGAATGTTGGCAGTATGACTGGTAAGGGGAGAGAGTTAGCAGATATGATGGAGAGAAGGAAGGTTGATATATATTGTGCATTCAAGAGACTAAATGGAAGGGGAGTAAGGCCAGGTGGATCGGAGGTGGATTCAAATTGTTCTATCATGGTGTGGATAGGAGGAGAAATGGAGTAGGGGTTATTCTGAAGGAAAAGTATGTCAAGAGTGTTTTGGAGGTGAAAAGAGTGTCAGACAGAGTAATGATTATGAACCTGGAAATTTGAGGTGTGATGATGAATGTTGTTAGTGCATATGCCCCGCAAGTTGGGTGTGCAATGGATGAGAAAGAAGATTTTTGGAGTGAGTTTGATGAACTGATAAATAGTGTACCCAAGGGACAGAAAGTGGTGATTGGAGCGGATTTCAATTTATATGTTGGTGGAGGGAACAGAGAAGACAAGGAGGTGATGGGTAGGTATGGTGTCAAGGAGAGGAATGAAGAAGGTCAAAGGATAGTGGATTTTGCCAAAAGTATAGAAATGGCTGTGGTGAATACATATTTTAAGAAGAGAGAGGAACATAGGGTTACGTACAAGAGTGGAGGAAGATGCACACAGGTAGAATACATCCTATGCGGAAGATTCAATCTGAAGGAGATTGAGGACTGCAAAGTGGTGGCAGGGGAAAATGTAGTTAAGCAGCATAGGATGGTGGTCTGTAGGATGACTTGGAGATCAAGAAGAGGAAGAGAGTGAGGGCAGAGCCAAGGATCAAATGGTGGAAGTTGAAAAAGGAAGACTGCAAGGTTGAGTTTAGGGAGACGGTGAGACAGGCACTGGGAGGTAGTGAAGAATTACCAGACAGATGGGAAACTACAGCAGATGTAGTAAGGGTGGCAGCAAGAAGAGTGCTTGGCGTGACATCTGGACAGAGGAAGGAGGAAAAGGAAACCTGGTGGTGGAATGGGGAAGTACAGGAGAGTATACAGAGGAAGAGGATGGCAAAGAAGCAGTGGTATAGTCAGAGAGATGCAGAAAGCAGAGAAGAGTACAAGGAGATAAGGCGCAAGGTGAAGAGAGAGGTGGCGAAGGCTAAAGAAAAGGTGTATGATGAGTTTTATGAGAGGTTAGACACTAAGGAGGGAGAAAAGGACCTGTACCGATTGGCTAGACAGAGAGACCCAGCTGGGAAAAATGTGCAGCAGGTTAGGGTGATAAAGGATAAAGATGGAAACGTACTCACAAGCGAGGAGAGTGTGTTGAGCAGATGGAAAGAGTACTTTGAGTGGCTGATGAATGAAGAGAATGAGAGAGAGAAGAGGTTGGATGATGTTGTGATAATGAATCAGGAAGTGCAATGGATTAGCAAGGAGGAAGTAAGGACAGCTATGAAGAGGGTGAAAAATGGAAAGGCCATTGGTCCAGATGACATACCTGTGGAAGTATGGAGGTGTTTAGGAGAGATGGCAGTGGAGTTTTTAACCAAATTGTTTAATGGAATCTTGGAAAGTGAAAGGATGTTAGAGGAGTGGAGAAGAAGTGTACTGGTGCCAATATTTAAGAATAAGGGGGATGTGCAGGACTGTAGTAACTACAGGGGGATAAAATTGATGAGCCACAGCATGAAGTTATAGGAAAGAGTAGTGGAAGCTAGGTTAAGAAGTGAGGTGATGATTAGTGAGCAGTGGTATGGTTTCAGGCCAAGAAAGAGCATCACAGATGCGATGTTTGCTCTGAGGGTGTTGATGGAGAAGTTTAGAGAAGGCCAGAAGGAGTTGCATTGAGTCTTTGTGGACCTGGAGAAAACACATGACAGGGTGACTCGAGAGGAGTTGTGGTATTGTATGAGGAAGTCAGGAGTGGCAGAGAAGTATGTAAGAGCTGTACAGGATATGTACGAGGGAAGTGTGACCATGATGAGGTCTGCAGTAGGAGTGACGGATGCATTCAAGGTGGAGGTGGGATTTAATCAGGGATTGGCTCTGAGCCCTTTCTTATTTGCAATGGTGATGGACAGGATGACAGATTAGACAAGAGTCCCCGTGGACTGATGTTTGATGATGACATTGTGATCTTTAGTGATAGTAGGGAGCAGGTTGAGTAGACCCTGGAGAAATGGAGATATGCTCTAGAGAGGAGAGGAATGAAGGTCAGTAGGAACAAGACAGAATACATTCGTGTAAATGAGAGGGAAGTCAGTGGAATGATGAGGATGCAAGGAGTAGAGTTGGCGAAGGTGGACGAGTTTAAATACTTGGGATCAACAGTACAGAGTAATGGGGATTGTGGAAGACAGGTGAAAAAGAGAGTGCAGGCAGGGTGGAATGAGTGGAGAAGAGTGTCAGGAGTGATTTGTGACAGACAGATATCAGCAAGAGTGAAAGGGAAGGTCTACAGAACGGTAGTGAGTCCAGCTATGCTATATGGGTTGGAGACGGTGGCACTGACCAGAAAGCAGGAGTCAGAGCTGGAGGTAGCAGAGTTAAAGATGCTAAGATTTGCACTGGGTGTGATGAGAATGGATAGGATTAGACATGAGTACATTAGAGGGTCAGCTCAAGTTGGACGGTTGGGAGACAAACTCAGAGAGGCAAGATTGTGTTGGTTTAGACATGTGCAGAGGAGAGATGCTGGGTATATTGGGAGAAGGATTCTAAGGATAGAGCTGCCAGGGAAGAGGAAAACAGGAAGGCCTAAGTGAAGGTTTATGGATGTGGTGAGAGAGGACATGCAGGTGATGGGTGTAACAGAACAAGATGCAGAGGACAGAAAGATATGGAAGAAGATGATCCGCTGTGGCGACCCCTAACGGGAGCAGCCAAAAGAAGAAGAAGAAGAAGATTTGTATAAAGCTATGTGTATTGTAAATAATTCTCTCTGGAAAATTAGAGTAATTTTTTTGTTAATAGTTTTATATGCAATATGTTTGTGTAAATAAAAGGCGAGAAGCGCGGTATATGCTGTGGGGGCATAGGCGAGAAGCCGCTAATGTGACACCCTGTCCCTTTTTTTTTCCTTTTGTTTTAGAAAGTTTCTTGGAGAAGAAAATAAAGCTTTGGTTTTGACCCTACGTGCATCTGATTTGAAAATCATTTACACGATGCAGAGAAAAGCGGCTTGCTGTTGGTTACATACACAAATATTTATATATCTATACTAGCTGTGCTACCTGTCAAAATGGGTTGAAATCAAAGTAATCAACGTAGACAGATGTCAGTGTTAAAGTCTAAGGCCAGGTTTATAGACGCGACGCATGCTGCAGTGGACACTCCTGCTACGCAAGTGTTTTAGGGCTCGTTTATACTTCACGCTCAGAATGCATACGCGCACGCATCATGCCTGCCACGCGTTCCCAGCATTCATTTGATGCGTTCTCTGAGCATATCCTCAGAAATTAATGTGACGCGTGCGCGAGTTGCAGTACCAGCAAAAAGTCGGGGGGGGGGGGGGGTTACAGTGTGATAAAAGTTGGAATGTGACATCAGAGTCTCTGTTTACTATATACGTGTGACACAAAGCATCTATGCGGATCCTACAGGATCGATGTGCGCTCTTCGATGTTTGATGAATGGTTCGATGTGGTGACGCAAAATGGCGACATACAGATGCATTCATGGTGCTTTTATATTCAAGCATCGCATATTCATGATAGTAATGACACGATACATTTTAAAAGTCTCACATACCATTTTTTGTGCCGTCTTTTTTTTTTGCAACAACAAAAACATAATATACAGGGCTGTATCTGAGCCACAGAGAAAAAAAAATTAAGGACTGTGACGGATGGCCGGGGCCATATAGCGCCTTTCTTACAGGACATGGTGAAAATGTGTATTTTGTGATTAAAGTGGAAATTTTGGCTTTAATCTCGAAATGTCCACTTTAACCTCGTAGTTTACTTTATCATTAAAGCAGACCGTCGTAAACGTCATCCCAGTTTTTAATCGCTACAAGCTTCTTGGACTTCCTCCTGACCTGACAGCAGCAGCAAGCAGCAATAGATCACCAAAGAGAACACATTAAATTTATAATATTCCAACTCTCTGCACATTTAGAATCCTTAGATTTATACTTGATATCACTTTCATGATAAAATGCATTAAAGTATGTATGTTAAATTTTACAGATAAATCGTTAATTTTGTTTAAATAATGAATACTGTTAATAATTATAGACATGGGGGTGACACGGTGGCAGAGCAGTATGCACTGCTCTCGCAGGGAGTCACGTCGCTGGTGTTCCCTGCTTGGAGCTTACATGTTTTCCTGCTGGGTTTCCACAGTGTGCTCCGGTTTCCTTCCAAAGATATACAGATTTGGTGACACTAAAATGACGCTAGTGTATGTGAGTGCTTATATTTACCTTGTGATGAGCTGATGCCCTGTCTAGGGATTGTTTCTGCCTCGTGCCCAATGCTTGCTGGAATGGACACATCCCTGGATTGATGGATTTAATCATTAAACATCCTTTTCAGAGATATTGCGGTAAGGTGTCATCGGAATTTAATGGGTGTTCCAGGCAATTCACAACACAGAGAAGCCAAACCTGTTCTCACCGTGAAAATATCTCGCACTGCCACTTGCTGGATTCCTCCAGATTTACGTAAAGTACGCATGCAAGAATAAACAGTACCACGCTTGCGTAGCAGGATCCGCTGGAGAATGCGTCGTGTCGCGTATAGTATAAACCTGGCCTTAATGTTTATGATGCACCATCTGTTGGAATAATAAATGCAGTGCATTTTATTACTAGAAATGTTTGTGATATGCCATCTGTCGGAATGACAGAGACACAGCAACCAAATGGACACACGGCCGCGTCCTTTTATTAAGGTGGATTTTTAAATGCTAATGAAATAATTCTGGTGATGAAAAGGGTTTCTGCAATACATCATTGCTCAGGAAATATGGATTATCATAATCATGATAACATGTCCATTGCTGGAAGCAGCAAGTGTTACAGCTAGGTACAGCAAATGCCATCTCAGGACGCTGAGAAGAGAAATGGGAAAAATGAAGAGGCTTAATAACATCCATCCATCCATCCATTTTCCAACCCGCTGAATCCGAACACAGGGTCACGGGGGTCTGCTGGAGCCAATCCCAGCCAACACAGGGCACAAGGCAGGAACCAATCCTGGGCAGGGTGCCAACCCACCGCAGGACACGGCTTAATAACAGCTGCACCAAAAAAACAACTACAATTATTATGAATTATGAACAACCTCCGCAGCATCCTCAGCGACATGCTACACTAAAATGAGTCTTCAGCTATGATTTGAGCACTAAGGCTGATGGGGCTTCTGTAGCATTTCAAAGCATTAGTACTGTACAGCTAAAAGCTCAACCTCCAGCATTAGTCTGGTTAATCCGTGGAATGTGAAGGATGCATGGATCTTCAGATTTTATGCCCTAAAACATCATTCTGTAAATTCAGGGTGGGGTAAACAATTTAGAAGTTCATATGTGAGATGAAAGATTTTAAAATCAGCTCAGTAAGTAGCCAGTGAAGCGATTTCAGACCTGCTGTTTGATATGGTCATACTTCTTAGTTCTGGTTATGATCCTTGCTGCTGTGTTGTGAATTGAGAATAGACTAGTCAGTGAACAACTCGGATAGCCATTAAGGAGCCTAATAGTCAAATCTACTTGAAAACAAATGAGCAAATTAATGAGCTTTTCATGACCCTGCAGCTTAAGTAACCACCTTCATTTGGCTAAGTTTCTAAGCTGGAGAAAGCAGATTATATAAAGTACAGAAAAGTGATGATGGAATGTTAAATCCATGTCAAAATTAACAATGGAAGTCTTGTGTGTTTAAAGCATTCAGAATAGCCTTTCTACTGACACAGCTGCCAGTCCTTGCAAGAGCTTCTGCTATTTTCTGACTTTAAAGGCAAATGATGAGCATTCATTCACTATTTCATTTCAATAAGCATTTAATCAACCAAAGAAGTATTATTTGTTTAAAGTGATAAATACAACTGAGTATCATGAGCATACACATGAATGTCTGATATCAGACACATGGGTCTTGGAGGCAGCTTAAGGGCACCGGTGATGGTAGTTACCTGTCGAACCAGAGGTTGGCACTGTGTGCTAATGCTGACTCTTCCTCCCCCATCAAAATGGATGATTGATGGCCATTTCATTGCTGATGTCACTTCCATTGTCCGCCCCCCTGGACCAGCCCCTTCCTGCCTGGAACCTGTATAACTGGAAGTTCGGCCATGCTTGAGTTAGTCCTGCATTGAACTCCTGTCGTAAAACATGTCATTGTTGTCTTTGAAAAAAGATCCTTTGTTTCTGATTTATTTTCATTATATGGTGGTCATGAATGTGTCCTCAGCCTTTTTTGTGTCAAGTTCTTGTCTTACATTGACAAAGGCAATACATCATATCAAGAAAAGAGAACAGGTTCCTGAATTGAACCCTGAGGAACACTGTGACCTAATCAGACAGAAATGAGAGAATGTTGTCTTTGGACTTCTGTACGTATCAAGAATGGATTGATAAAGTATAAAATAAATCAACTTATAAGCAGTGTTTCATAAACTAATTAAATTCTCAATTGGGTGTAGTATAGTCTTACTGTTGTTTCAGCTAGGGTCCCTCCCTTAGCAGGGGTTCAAATTAATCTTTTATGTCTGTTTTGTTCATTTGTAATTACTTTATTTATTTTAGTATTGTTGATCATTTAGTTTTTTTCTGTTTATTTATCTTCTAGTATGTTTTATGTGTTTTGTGGTTGGTTCCCCAAGAGGTGGGGCCACCTGCTCATCACCATCAAGGGACTGCCCTCCATCCTATAAAGATTGAGAAAAACCCACAGTCCTTGCAGTTCATTGAGTTTGCTTAGTGATTTTGGTGAGTTACACAGGTTTTTAATGTGTTTTTGTGATTTACTGGATTTGTGTTTTTTTTTTTTTACTATTCTTGCTATATCTGTGGTTTTGGGACTTGGGATTGCCTTTCAGGCAACTCCTCCTGTGCCTTTAGAATTCCTTGGAGCTATTTGTCAAGAAGAGCATGTTTTTGACCAATAAATCTTTTATTTATAAAGATTCTGTGTTTGCCCTTTTGTTACTAGCTGGGGTTAGACAATTTCCCCCCTTTAGTTGGTACTTTGAGGTATTTTTTGGGTCTTTTTGTAATTAGGAACTCCAAGTTCATGATACTTATGATCAATAATATGAAAGCACTTGTTAAGTCTAAATACCTAATAATGGAGACCTATTCAGCTTTAGAAGAGACGAGAATATCATTTACGGTATACGGACAAAGTTTCTAAAATAAAAGCATCATTAAAGCTGACCTAAATGGGAATATTTTATAATCTAAATGTAACAGAAAAGTACATTTAAATTATGCAACTGGTTGCATCTGGCTCAGAGTTATAATGGTAAACATTCTTGTCCATCGTTGCATTGGATTGAGAGGATCCCAAAGATATGAGGAGAGTTCTAGTTTCTGCAAAGCAACACCTAAGAAATTATTGGAAATATAATTTTTCATTACACATTAAACTTTGCAAATAATCTTTCAATAGAACTTTCTTTTTTTAAAGATTTGTTTTTATGATACTTTAAAATAAGAATAAATAGCAAATCAAATTTTTGTTAATAGGAATTATTTTACTTTGTACTTCTAACCCAGCCACAGGGGATGCACAAACCAGTGTGTTTCTTTGTGCTGGTCCCAAGCCCAGATAAATGGAGAGGGTTACGTCAGGAAGAGCATCCGGTGTAATATATTGCCAAATCAATATGCTGACAACAATACAAATTTCCATACCGGATTGGTCGAGACCAGGGTTAACAACGACTGCCACTAGCACTGTTAGCCAACAGGGTGCCGGTGGAAATTGGGCTACTGCTGGCCGAAGTAGAAGAAGAAGAAGAAGAAGAAGAAGAAGAAGAAGAAGAAGAAGAAGAAGAAGAAGAAGAAGAAGGAGAAGAAGGGGGGGGAGACGTGTCCGGAGGCAGGAAGAGAGGAGGAAAGTAAAGAGAGTGGGACTGAGGGTAGGAACTTTGAATGTTGGCAGTATGACTGGTAAGGGGTGAGAGTTAGCAGATATGATGGAGAGAAGGAAGGTTGATATATTGTGCGTGCAAGAGACTAAATGGAAGGAGAGTAAGGCCAGGTGGATCTGTGGTGGATTCAGATTGTTCTATCATGGTGTGGATGGGAGGAGAAATGGGGTAGGAGTTATTCTGAAGGAACAGTATGTCAAGAGTGTTTTGGAGGTGAAAAGAGTGTCAAACAGAGTAATGATTATGAAAATGGAAATTGGAGGTGTGATGATGAATGCTGTTAGTGCATATACCCCACAAGTTGGGTGTGCGATGGAGAAGAAAGAAGATTTTTGGAGTGAGTTGGATGAAGTGATTAACAGTGTAAACAAGGGGCAGAAAGTGATGATTGGAGCGGATTTCAATGGACATGTTGGTGAAGGGAACAGAGGAGACAAGGAGATGATGAGTAGGTATGGTGTCAAGGAGAGGAATGAGAATGAGAAGGTGAGAGGATAGTGGATTTTGCCAAAAGGATGGACATGGCTGTGGTGAATACATATTTTAAGAAGATGGAGGAACATAGGGTTACGTACAAGAGTGGAGGAAGATGCACACAGGTAGATTACATCCTATGCAGAAGAGTCAATCTGAAGAAGATTGAAGACTACAAAGTGGTGGCAGGGGAAAAAGTAGTTAAGCAGCATAGGATGGTGGTCTGTAGGATGACTTGGAGATCAAGAAGAGGAAGAGAGTGTGGGCAGAGCCAAGGATCAAATGGTGGAAGTTGAAAAAGGAAGACTGCAAGGTTGAGTTTATGGAGAAGGTGAGACAGGCACTGGGTGGTAGTGAAGAGTTACCAGACAGTTGGGAAACTATAGCAGATGTAGTAAGGGTGACAGCAAGGAAGGTGCTTGGAGTGACATCTGGACAGAGGAAGGAGGAAAAGGAAACCTGGTGGTGGAATGGGGAAGTACAGGAGAGTATACAGAGGAAGAGGATGGCAAAGAAGAAGTGAGATAGAGACATGAAGAAAGTAGACAAGAGTACAAGGAGATAAGGCGCAAGGTGAAGAGAGAGGTGGCGAAGGCGAAAGAAAAGGCGTATGATGAGTTGTATGAGAGGTTGGACACTAAGGAGGGAGAAAAGGACCTGTACCGATTGGCTAGACAGAGAGACCCAGCTGGAAAAGATGTTCAGCAGGTTAGGGTGATAAAGGATAAAGATGGAAACGTACTCACAAGCGAGGAGAGTGTGTTGAGCAGATGGAAAGAGTACTTTGAGTGGCTGATGAATGAAGAGAATGAGAGAGAGAAGAGGTTGGATGATGTGGAGATAGTGAATCAGGAAGTGCAACGGATTAGCAAGGAGGAAGTAAGGACAGCTATGAAGAGGATGAAAAATGGAAAGGCTGTTGGTCCAGATGTCATACCTGTGGAAACATGGAGGTGTTTTGGAGAGATGGTAGTGGAGTTTTTAACCAAATTGTTTAAAGGAATCTTGGAAAGTGAAAGGATGCCAGAGGAGTGGAGAAGAAGTGTACTGGTGCCGATATTTAAGAATAAAGGGGATGTGCAGGACTGTAGTAACTACAGGGGGATAAAATTGATGAGCCACAGCATGAAGTTATGGGAAAGAGTAGTGGAAGCTAGGTTAAGAAGTGAGGTGATAATTAGTGAGCAGCAGTATGGTTTCATGCCAAGAAAGAGCAACACAGATGCAAAGTTTATTCTGAGGATGTTGATGGAGAAGTTTAGAGAAGGCCAGAAAGAGTTGCATTGCATCTTTGTGGACCTGGAGAAAGCATATGACAGGGTGCCTTGAGAGGAGCTGTGGTTTTGTATGAGGAAGTCGGGAGTGAAAGAGAAGTACATAAGAGTTGTACAGGATATGTACAAAAGAAGTGTGACAGTGGTGAGGTCTATGGTAGGAGTGATGGATGCATGCAAGGTGGAGGTTGGATTACATCAGGGATAAGCTCTACAGTGCATATGGAAAGTATTCACAGCGCATCACTTTTTCCACATTTTGTTATGTTACAGCCTTATTCCAAAATGGATTAAATTCATTTTTTTCCTCAGAATTCTACACACAACACCCCATAATGACAACGTGAAAAAAGTTTACTTGAGGTTTTTGCAAATTTATTAAAAATAAAAAAACTGAGAAATCCCATGTACATAAGTATTCACAGCCTTTGCTCAATACTTTGTCAATGCACCTTTGGCAGCAATTACAGCCTCAAGTCTTTTTGAATATGATGCCACAAGCTTGGCACACCTATCCTTGGCCAGTTTTGCCCATTCCTCTTTGCAGCACCTCTCAAGCTCCATCAGGTTGGATGGGAAGCGTAGGTGCACAGCCATTTTAAGATCTCTCCAGAAATGTTCAATTGGATTCAAGTCTGGGCTCTGGCTGGGCCACTCAAGGACATTCACAGAGTTGTCCTGAAGCCACTCCTTTGATATCTTGGCTGTGTGCTTAGGGTCGTTGTCCTGCTGAAAGATGAACCGTCGCCCCAGTCTGAGGTCAAGAGCGCTCTGGAGCATTTCATCCAGGATGTCTCTATACATTGCTGCAGTCATCTTTCCCTTTATCTTGACTGGTCTCCCAGTCCCTGCCACTGAAAAACATCCCCACAGCATGATGCTGCCATCACCATGCTTCACTGTAGGGATGGTATTGGCCTGGTGATGAGCGGTGCCTGGTTTCCTCCAAATGTGACGCCTGGCATTCACAACAAAGAGTTCAATCTTTGTCTCATCAGACCAGATAATTTTCTTTCTCATGGTCTGAGAGTCCTTCAGGTGCCTTTTGGCAAACTCCAGGCGGGCTGCCATGTGCCTTTTACTAAGGAGTGGCTTCCATCTGGCCACTCTACCATATAGGCCTGATTGGTGGATTGCTGCAGAGATGGCTGTCCTTCTGGAAGGTTCTCCTCTCTCCACAGAGGACCTCTGGAGCTCTGACAGAGTGACCATCAGGTTCTTGGTCACCTCCCTGACTAAGGCCCTTCTCCCCCGATTGCTCAGTTTAGATGGCCGGCCAGCTCTAGGAAGAGTCCTGGTGGTTTCGAACTTCTTCCACTTACGGATGATGGAGGCCACTGTGCTCATTGGGACCTTCAAAGCAGCAGAAATTTTCCTGTAACCTTCCCCAGATTTGTGCCTCGAGACAATCCTGTCTCGGAGGTCTACAGACAATTTCTTTGACTTCATGCTTGGTTTGTGCTCTGACATGAACTGTCAACTGTGGGACCTTATATAGACAGGTGTGTGCCTTTCCAAATCATGTCCAATCAACTGAATTTACCACAGGTGGACTCCAATTAAGCTGCAGAAACATCTCAAGGATGATCAGGGAAAACAGGATGCACCTGAGCTCAATTTTGAGCTTCATGGCAAAGGATGTGAATACTTACGTACATGTGCTTTCTCAGTTTTTTTATTTTTAATAAATTTGCAAAAATCTCAAGTAAACTTTTTTCACGTTGTCATTATGGGGTGTTGTGTGTAGAATTCTGAGGAAAAAAATTAATTTAATCCATTTTGGAATAAGGCTGTAACATAACAAAATGTGGAAAAAGTGATGCGCTGTGAATACTTTCCAGATGCACTGTAAGTCCTTTCTTATTTGCAATGGTGATGGACAGGTTGACAGATGAGACTAGACAGGAGTCCCCATGGACTATGATGTTTGCTGATGACATTGTGATATGTAGCAATAGTAGGGAGCAAGTTGAGGAGACCCTGGAGAGGTGGAGATATGCTCTAGAGAGGAGAGGAATGAAGGTCAGTAGGAACAAGACAGAAACATGTGTGTAAGTGAGAGGGAGATCAGAGGAATGGTGAGGATGCAGGGAGTAGAGTTGGTGAAGATGGATGAGTTTAAATACTTGGGATCAACAGTACAGAGTAATGGGGATTGTGGAAGAGAGGTGAAAAAGAGAGTGCAGGCAGGGTGGAATGGGTGGAGAAGAGTGTCAGGAGTAGTCTGTGACAGACGAATATCAGGAATAGTGAAAGGACGGTAGTAAGATCAGCTATGTTATATGGGTTGGAGATGGTGGCACTGACCAGAAAGCAGGAGACAGAGCTGGAGGTAGCAGAGTTAAAGATGCTAAGATTTGCATTGGGTGTGATAAGGATGGATAGGATTAGAAATGAGTACATTAGAGGGTCAGCTCAAGTTGGATGATTGGGAGACAAAGTCAGAGAGGCGAGATTGCGTTGGTTTGGACATGTGCAGAGGAGAGATGCTGAGTATATTAGGAGAAGGATGCTAAGGATAGAGCTGCCAGGGAAGAGGAAAAGAGGAAGGCCTAAGAAGAGGTTTATGGATGTGGTGAGAGAGGACATGCAGGTGATGGGTGTAACAGAACAAGATGCAGAGGACAAAAAATATGGAAGAAGATGATCCGCTGTGGCAACCCCTAACGGGTGCAGCCAAAAGAAGAAGAAGATTTCACTTTGTACTTCTAATAGTAGCTTTTTCATATGTAAAATGTTGAAGAGAATCAAACAGGAAGGCCTACCATACTGTAGTGTTGTTTGACTTGTGATTGGTATGCTAACGTGCAGTAAGACAGTGAAGTTAGAAAAGCAAAGCAAGGGAGTATGTAGTGTATATATACAGGGTGCGATTGAAACCTATTGCATATTGTTCTTGTTTCACTATTGTAAAATGACCATTAGGACATTAGAACAATCTAGAGGGGAAAAGGCCATTCAGTCCAACAAAGCTCACCAGTTCCATTCACTTAATTCTTCTAAAATAACATCAAGTTTTGAAAGTCCCTAAAGTCTTATTGTCTACCACACTACTTAGTGGCTTATTCCAAGTGTTTATGGTTCTCTGTGTAAAGAAAAACTTCCTAATGTTTGTGTGAAATTTACCCTTAACAAGTTTACAACTGTGTCCCCATGTTCTTAATGAACTCATATTAAAATAACAGTCTCAACCCATTGTACTAATTCGATCCATCCATCCGTCCATCCATCCTCTTCCGCTTATCCGAGATCGGGACGCAGGGACAGCAAGTTGAGCAGAGATACCCAGACTTCCCTCTCTCCGGCCACTTTTATTAGCTCTTCCGGGAGAATCCCAAGGCATTCCCCGGCCAGCCAAGAGACAGAGTCCCTCCAGCGTGTCCTGGGTCTTCCCCGGGGCCTCCTCCTGGTTACACGTGCCCAGAACACCTCACCAGGGAGGCGTCCAGGAGGCATTCTGATAAGATACTAGAGCCACCTCATCTGATTCCTCTCGATGCGGAGGAGCATTGGCTCTACTCTGAGCCCCTCCTGGATGACTGAGCTTCTCACCCTATCTTTAAGGGAAAGCCCAGACACCCTACGAAGGAAACTCATTTCAGCTGCTTGAATTCACGATCTCGTTCTTTCGGTCACTACCCATAGCTCATGACCATAGGTGAGGGTAGGAACATAGATTGGCTGGTAAATTGAGAGCTTTGCCTTACGGCTCAGCTCCTTTTTCACCACGACAGACCGATGCAGAGCCCGCATCACTGCAAATGCCGCACCAATCCGCCTGTCAATCTCGCGCTCCATTCTTCCCTCACTCATGAACAAGATCCCGAGATACTTGAACTCCTCCACTTGGGGCAGGATCTCGCTCCCAACCCTGAGAGGGCACTCCACCCTTTTCTGGCTGAGGACCATGGTCTCGAATTTGGAGGTGCTGATTCCCATCCCAGCCGCTTCACACTCAGCTGCGACCCGATCCAGAGAGAGCTGAAGATAATGGCCTGATGAAGCAAACAGGACAATCTGCAAAAAGCAGTGACCCAATCCTGAGTCCACCAAACCAGACCCCCTCAATGCCCTGGCTGCGCCTAGAAATTCTGTCCATAAAAGTTATGAACAGAATTGGTGACAAAGGGCAGCCCTGGCGGAGTCCAACTCTCACTGGAAATGGGTTCGACTTACTGCCGGCAATGCCGACCAAGCTCTGACACCGATCGTACAGGGACTTATCAGGGGGTCCGGTACCCCATACTCTCGGAGTACCCCCCACAGGATTCCACGAGGGACACGGTTGAACGCCTTTTCCAAGTCCACAAAACACATGTAGACTGGTTGGGCAAACTCCCATGCACCCTCCAGGACCCTGCTAAGGGTATACAGCTGGTCCACTGTTCCACGACCAGGATGAAAACCACACTGTTCCTCCTGAATCTGAGATTTGACTATACGACGGACCCTCCTCTCCAGGACCCCCGAATAGACTTTTCCAGGGAGGCTGAGGAGTGTGATCCCTCTGTAGTTGGAACACACCCTCCAGTCCCCCTTCTTAAAGAGGGGGACCACCACCCCAGTCTGCCAATCCAGAGGCACTGTCCCTGATGTCCATGTGATGTTGCAGAGGCGTGTCAACCAAGACAGTCCTACACCATCCAGAGCCTTGAGGAACTCCGGGCGTATCTCATCCACCCCCGGGGCCCTGCCACCAAGGAGTTTTTTGACCACCTCGGTGACCTCAGTCCCAGAGATGGGGGAGCCCACCTCTGAGTCCCCAGGCTTTGCTTCCTCATTGGAAGGCATGTTAGTGGGATTGAGGAGGTCTTCGAAGTACTCCCCCCACCGACCCACAACGTCCCGAGTCGAGATCAGCAGTGCACCATCCCCACCATATACAGTGTTGACACTGCACTGCTTCTCCCTCCTGAGACGCCGGATGGTAGACCAGAATCTCCTCGAAGCCGTCCGAAAGTTGTTCTCCATGGCCTCCCCAAACTCCTCCCACGCCCGAGTTTTTGCCTCAGCAACTACCAAAGCCGCATTCCGCTTGGCATGCCGGTACCTATCAGCTGACACCAGAGTCCCACAAGACAAAAAGGTCCTGTAGGACTTCTTCTTCAGCTTGACGGCATCCCTCACCGGCGGTGTTCACCAACGGGTTCGGGGATTGCCGCCACGACAGGCACCGACCACCTTACGGCTACAGCTCCGGTCAGCCGCCTCAACAATAGAGGCACAGAACATGGCCCATTCAGACTCAATGTCCCCCACCTCCCTCGGGATGTGGTCGAAGTTCTGCCGGAGGTGGGAGTTGAAGCTACTTCTGACAGGGGACTCTGCCAGATGTTCCCAGCAGACCCTCACAACACGTTGGGGCCTACCAGGCCTGACCGGCATCCTCCCCCACCATCGAAGCCAACTCACCACCAGGTGGTGATCAGTTGACAGCTCTGCCCCTCTCTTCACCCGAGTGTCCAAGACATGTGGCCGCAAGTCCGATGACACGACCACAAAGTCGATCATCGAACTGAGGCCTAGGGTGTCCTGGTGCCAAGTGCACATATGAACACCCCTAAGTCCAATAACAAAACACCACTCGGGTTCAGATCGGGGGGGCCATTCCTCCCAATCACGCCCTTCTAGGTCTCACTGTCATTGCCCATGTGAGCATTGAAGTCTCCCAGCAGAACGAGGGAGTCTCCAGAAGGTATGCCCTCTAGCACTCCCTCCAGGGACTCCAAAAAGGGTGGGTACTCTAAACTGCTGTTCGGCGCATATGCACAAACAACAGTTAGGACCCGTCCCCCCACCCAAAGGCGGAGGGAGGCTACCCTCTTGTCCACCGGAGTAAACCCCAATGAACAGGCTCCAAGTCGGGGGGCAATAAGTATGCCCACACCCACTCAGCGCCTCTCACCGGGGGCAACTCCAGAGTGGTAGAGAGTCCAGCCCCTCTCAAGGAGATTGGTTCCAGAGTCCAAGCTGTGCGTCGAGGTGAGCCTGACTATATCTAGCCAGAACCTCTCAACCTCATGCACTAGCTCCGGCTCCTTCCCCTTCAGAGAGGTGACATTCCACATCCCAAGAGCCAGTTTCTGTAGCCGAGGATCACACCGCCAAGGTCCCCGCCTTCGGCCACCACCCAACTCACACTGCACCCGACCTCCTTGGCCCCTCCCATAGGAGGTGAGCCCATGGGAAGGGGGACTCACATTACCTCTTCGGGCTGTGCCCGGCCAAGCCCCATGGGTGCAGGCCCAGCCACCAGGCACTCACCATCGAGCCCCACCTCCAGGCCTGGCTCCAGAGGGGGGCCCCGGTGACCCACGTCTGGGCAAGGGAAAACGTTGTCCAAGGTTTTGCTTCATCATTGGAGGTTTGTTGAACCTAATTCCCTTCATAATTTTAAATGCTTCAATCATGTCTCCTCTTAATCTTCTTTTGCTTAAACTGATAAAAGCTCAGCTCTTTTAATCTTTCCTCATAACTCATCCCCTGTAGCTCTGGAATCTGCCTGGCTGCTCTTCTCTGGAGTTCTTAATAATAATAATAATAATAATACCTAGCCAAGGTCAAAACCAGAAAGACAAGACACAGCCCAGGATGTGAGACAAGAATTTTTAGTAGAGAAGTGTAGTGAAAAAGTCATAAACCAGAATAGTGAAAAAAACCAAAACATTAGACCTAAATCTTAGTTGAATGGCAGAAAAGACTTTAAAGCCAGAGATACTTTTAAAACAAAGAGTTAGGTTGTATCCACAAGCATGGACTATAAGCGTTCCATGCTGCTGGCTTTCAAGTTGCTACACCAATAATGTCACCAGGCGTGACCTCGGTGAGCTGTTACCTGGTAGCCATTCAATGCATCACCAGCTATGTGTGTGCAAAATAGCGGCACCCATAACAAAAACAGCATGAGGGCACAGGAGAACATACTGTATTTCATTTTCAACAATTAAAAAAACGCGTCTATTTTAAAAACATTGTGATGACCAATAGCCTTGACCTCTAAAACATCCTGTCTCTATTCTTTTTAAAGGCCAAGGAGAAACTGTAAAAAATTAACACCGCATGCCAGATTGTGACTATACGAAAAAATCTAAGTCAAAACTGCACTACTCAAATTTCTGAATTATCACCAACAAATTTGTTTCCTAACAAAAAAATGAAAGACTTGTTTTTAGTAAATCCGTAAGTTTGGATGATAAATTGGTTTGGATGATGAGACAAGTGCGCCACCATGGGTTCTGCTGCTGACGTTGTGATGTTAGACATTACGTAAAACACAAATGTAAACATCATGGCACTAGCCACAGCAAAACAAAAATGGCAACATCTTTGCCAATTCAAACTTAAATAAGAACAATAAAAATTACCATAAAGTGTACAAACACACAATATTAATATGAGGATAAAGTGCAGATCACAACAACATACTATAAGTATGTACATTTTATCATAATTGGCTTGTTTGATCTGTAACTTTAAAAGCAGGCAACCTAATTTTCTCAAATATAAATAACAACCAGTGCTATAAATGAGTCAGTACTCATTTGTTTCTATATAGGGTACCAGTAGCATCTTTTAGTGTGTAGTGGTGCACAGTACAGCAGCACTTGAAGTTTCACAGGGATCTGTCTCTCCCCACTGCTCTGTGATCAAATGCTACTGTACTGCTACAAACAGAGTACCACTAGTACTTTTGATCCACTTCAAGCACTGGAAACAACCTACTTCATGAGTAATTACAAACAGTGAATCCTGTGATAAATGTTTAGAGTTACATGCTGTGCTGATCTTTTATGGAGCTACTTGAATCAATCCAAATCTTGATCATATGTCAGGGGTATTGTTTAACACTGCTGTGTTGATCATGGACTTCCTTCTGTGAATAGTTGTCAGCTGGCAATAGCTGGCCATGGCAAACCAAGAGACCAGGTGGTAACAAGTTGAGAAAAGTCCATCAGGAAATCTGAAAAAAAAGTGGAAGACAGAGAGAGATGGAGAGACATAAAGTGGTGCCAGAATAAATCTGTCCATGGAAAGACTGATCTGTCATGATACTGATGACCTTTATTGTTTTAAGTAATTTTATCTTATTTTAATGCCTAAGATTCTTCGAGAATTTCTAAGCAGCTGGTATTCAAAGAACTGGAAGAGCCAAAACTGAATATGCTATCATCTTTAGTTAAGAAGTGAAACAAAGTTCTACAATGCTAAACAGTCCAAAATTAATTGCTGGGATACTTTTGATGTATGTGTACTCCAGAAGTTGCTTTACAATGACTTAGACTTCCTCTTGAGAATCAGAGTTGAGATACGAAACAAAGATGACAGTGGTTCTTAAAAGGAATGCCAAATGATTCTTTTAACATCTTTGGTTCATGGTGTGCAATGTGCAAAACATAATGTAATACAAAAACAATTAAATTCAGGATATATACCAATAAAAGATACTAGTCAGGTCTTAGTTTTTAAAGGGAAGCACCAGGGATTGAGAATTTTAAGGAAGACTTCTGCCTGAATTTTAAACTTGTTTTTATGGATTTATTTATTTGATCATTTTAACCTCCACTGATACTTGGATGTTGTTATGTCCAGAGCAGGGTAAAATAATTAGCAAGCCATGGATAACTCAGAACGTTAACTTCTTTATTTTATGACAGGCACAAATGATCACCAATCAAGAAGACTTTCTTTTATTCCTAGACTCCTTTGCTATCCCTTCAACAGGTAACACATTTTATAAGAACTCCCCCTAGCGTTCTGGCAGAAACTACAACTGAACACAACAGACGTTTTAATGGATTATGTATTTGTTAACTTTTGGGCACTGCACCTTTTGAACACTTGTTTTTGTTGAGTTTTTAATAAAAACACCTGCACTTTTCACCATTCCCTTGCTGGGTGTGTTTTGTCCTCATCTGCCATGCTCATCTCATTTACGGTACTGATGGTTCAAGAGGCTCCCATTATAGAAGGAGCAAAGAGCTGACCCGCACCATCACCATCCTATATATAATATATAGATCATTATATTTCATTCAGAAAAGTCCACAAAATTTTATCAAGTTTACAAATCTTAACACTAATGAGAAGATTATACAAATTCCATTTGGTTATTTCTGGTGAAAATAGCATGCACAACATTAGAAAAAGTAAAATTTACCATTTTGATATGTAGATTTGTAACAATAATTATCTGGGCCTGTTTTGATAATCTAAATCATAGTTTCTTAATCTGTGGGCTTGCTGGCTTTGGGTCTTGCAGAGTTTTGACGGGAAGGGGAAGCATATTGTTTGCAAGTTTCCCGTGATGGGTCGCCATGGGTAGTTTAAGTAATCAAAGTTGCTCTGCTATGACTGTTGGAGGCAATTCTCAATGTGGTCGGGGTTATGACTGTAGGCAGTGAATCTTCAAGGGGACCAGCCCTTGGAATAACTGTCAGCAGCAACACTAAGAAGGACAAAATTGGGCCACAAGACAAAACGTTTAAGAAACACTGCTCCAGACCATTTTTATCACTCTTGCTGACACATACAGCTACAATTAAATTAGTCTAACATACCAGTGACACCACAGATACCTATATAATGTCAGTGCATTATTTTTGTAGTTTATTCCCACATTCCACAAGCATAATACAGGTAAATTTTAGTTGACAGTGGAAGGCCTAATATTATTTAGATGTGACACCAGTCTACAGAAGACTGATTCAGCTTTTCCTATTCTAGAGGTAACATCATCTCTTATTCCTGCCTCACTTCATATAATTTTGCCAAGGTAAATTAAGTTTTATTTTTACTTTTTGTACATGTGGTCCTTCCACCACTATTGGACTGATCGGAGAACTGACAATGGACATTGTTTTAGTTAATTACTATTTATCCTTGATCCAGCTTTCTATGCAATTTCTTCAAGTTTGGTGATTTTTGGTAAATTCAAGTCCATTCAAGTAAATTCAAGTCCTTTGAGTATCTCGCCATTGTTATTCAGGGAGATTCTCACGTTCTAGTATTATCCGTGTATAGACCTCCAAAATTCAACGCGTCTTTCTTTGAGGAATTCTCTGACTTGATGTCAATCTTAATTACAAACTATGACACACTCTTAATAGTCGGCGACTTTAATTTTCATATAGATAATCAATGTGACCAAAAAGTAAAAGAATGTATGAACCTCCTGGACTCTTTTGATTTGAGACAGCTCGTTAATCAGCCTACACATAAAGCAGGTCATACGTTAGACTTGGTGATTACTAAAGGACTAAAAGTTGATATAAAGCAGGTCATTGATATTGGTCTATCAGACCATTTTCTTCTACTTTTTAATATAGAAATAATGATAGAAAACATTCATGAGAAGCATATTGTTAAAAAACGCTTCTTTGACTCATCAGCAGCTTTAAAACTTACAAATATTCTAAGCAATCAGTCCGTTTATAGTGCCAACTATAATAGCGAGGAGAATGTAAATAGTAAGGTGGAAAGATTTAATACTAAGGTAAGAGCTGCTGTTGACTTAGTTGCACCTGAAAAGACAGTTGAAAAATTTTCTAGCATTGTTATACCATGGAAGACCCAAAGAGTGTCTGATTTAAAGAGAACATGCCGTAGAGCTGAGCGTAAATGGAGGAAAACTAAACTAACTATTGACTATGAAATATTAAAAGTTAAAATAACAGAATACAATAACACAGTCCGTCTTGAGAGGCGCTGCTATTTCTCTAAGATTATAAAAAACAATGCTAGTAATCCCAGAGTCTTATTTTCGACGATTGATCATCTGTTAAACCCAGGTAACTCAAAGGAATGCCTCCTAAGTACTTCCAGTAAAACCTGTGAGGCTATCGCTGTATTTTTCAATCAAAAAATTAATGATATTAGAAATAACATAGTATATCTCCCCAACACTAAGGATCCTCCTAAACCCCAGTACTCCATAATAAACAAATTAAATTCTTTCACTAGGATAGATTTACCTGATTTACATAAAATAATTTCTCAAATGAAACCCTCCACCTGTGCCCTTGACCCAATACCAACAAATTTTTTCAAAGAAGTATCGGGCGTGCTTATTGATAATGTTCTTGACATATTAAATTCGTCATTAGATACTGGGGTCTTCCCAGACTGTTTTAAGACTGCTGTAATTAAACCCCTACTTAAGAAAAATAATCTCGACCCCTTGGCTCTTGAAAATTATAGACCCATCTCTAACCTGCCTTTCTTAAGTAAAATTCTAGAGAAGGCAGTCATTATACAGTTAAATGAGCACCTCAATAAACATGCTATTCTTGATAAATTTCAGTCAGGTTTTAGAACAAATCACAGCACAGAAACTGCACTCGTTAAAGTAGTAAATGACTTGTGGGTAAATGCAGACAGAGGCCATTTATCTGTTCTCATCCTCTTAGATCTGAGTGCCGCATTTGACACCATTGATCATAATATTCTTAAGAATCTCCTTAGTCAATGGGTGGGCCTCTCTGGCAGTGTCTTAAATTGGTTGAATCCTACCTGGCAGGGAGAAAATTCTTTGTTAGTTGTGGTAATTATAATTCAAAGACACATGATATCCTATATGGTGTTCCACAAGGCTCTATCCTGGGTCCGCTGTTCTCCTCAATCTACATGCTTCCATTAGGTCAGATTATCTCGGGACATAACGTGAGCTACCACAGCTATGCTGATGACACACAGCTGTATTTATCAATAGCACCTGATGACCCCGAATCTCTTGATTCGCTAACACAATGTCTAACCTGTATCTCAGAATGGATGAATAGTAACTTTCTCAAATTAAATAAAGAGAAAACCGAAATCGTAGCGATTGGCAATAATGGATACAATGAGGCTATTAGAAATAAACTGGATGCATTAGGATTAAAAGTCAAAACGGAGGTAAAAATCTTAGGGGTAACCGTTGATTGTAATCTGAATTTTAAATCGCATATTAATCAGATCACTAGGACAGCATTTTTTCACTTAAGAAACATAGCAAAAGTTAGACCTCTTATATCATCGAAAGATGCAGAGAAATTAGTTCACGCATTTGTTTTCAGTCGGCTAGATTACTGTAACGCACTCCTCTCAAGACTACCCAAAAAAGACATCAATCGTTTGCAACTAGTGCAGAATGCAGCTGCTAGAATCCTTACCAGGAAAAGAAAATCCGAACACATTTCTCCAGTTTTGATGTCACTACACTGGTTACCTGTGTCATTCAGAATTGACTTTAAAATTCTGCTTATGGTTTATAAAGCCTTAAATAATCTTGCCCCATCTTATATATCGGAATGTCTCACACCTTATATTCCAAATCGTAACCTCAGATCCTCAACTGAGTGTCTCCTTAGAATTCCAAGAGCAAAACTTAAAAGAAGTGGTGAGGCGGCCTTCTGCTGTTATGCACCTAAAATCTGGAATAGCCTGCCAGTAGGAATTCGCCAGGCTAATACAGTGGAGCACTTTAAAAAAACTGCTGAAAACACATTACTTTAACATGGCCTTCTCATAACTTCACTGTAATTTAATCCTGATACTCTGTATATCCAATTCATTATAATAACTATTCATTCAAAATCTGTACTAACCCCTACTCTCTCTTCTGTTTCCTTTTCCGGTGTCCTGTTGCTGGTGGCTTGCGCCACCACCATCTACCCAAAGCACCATGATGTTCCAACAATGATGGATGGATTAAAAGCCAGAAGTCTGTATGACCATCAGCATCAAGTGACTCCGTGAGAACCCTAACTACAAAGAGGACTATTTCATTTATGTTAGGTAGAATGCCCAGAGGGGACTGGGTGGTCTCGTGGCCTGGAACCCCTACAGATTTTATTTTTTTCTCCAGCCTTCTGGAGTTTTTTTGTTTTTTTTTCTGTCCACCCTGGCCATCGGACCTTACTCCTTTTCTATGTTAACTAATGTTGTCTTATTTTAATTTTGTATTTTGTCTGTTATTTTTCTTTTCTTCATTATGTAAAGCACTTTAAGCTACTTTTTGTATGAAAATGTGCTATATAAATAAATGTTGTTGTTGTTGTTGTTATTAATTCTTGTTGCTTGCTTTTATTTTCAGCTACCAAGACAATATCGTTATTGAAATTTAGGTCCACAAGACTAAAAGAGTTGCCAGTTTGCAATATAAACTGTTTTTTATTTTAATTGTTTCTTCACATTGCCCAAAGGACTGAAAATTAGATCAACATCTAAGTTCTGGGCAGACAATTAATTTACATCTTAATTCAGAGTGTTACGTCAAATCCCGAGAGGGTCTGGCAATTGCTCATAAATCTACTTGAAGGTAATATGCAGTTTCAGTTAGTCTCTGTGTTCGGTATTGTTGAACCTGCAGTTTGGGCTTTTTACAATATTCCAGCTTCACAGAGATGGTGAGTACTACTCTTGTAAGACAACCTCCTACCGACATTGTAGACCAACTGGAATGCTTTAATGCTCAAAGTAGGGAATTGCAGAGAGATGTGAAAGAGAACAGCAGTCCAGGGAAATATTTGTTATTGGACTTCTAAGACAGTCATGGAGTATCCATAATAAACACCATATCCAAGTACTAGCTTCATTGCCACTTGTTGGAAGATGGGCACAAACAGCTGTGCCATTTGCAAGAAATGCCTGAGAGATACACACTGATAGTGAGACTGACCTGGGAATGCCCACTCTCTCTGATTTGGAATTTAACACTAACTAGGGGAAGACATTCCCCAAAATGACATACAAAATGGGATGTGGGCTATTGGGGATTGAATCTGAATAAAATCAGTTCAAGACTTCCATAACGGAGGCAGCTGCAAAGAGCTGTGCCCAAAAGGCGCCTATGATGTTGACAAACATCAAAAAAAGGAGACCTTCCATGAAATATAACCAGACACTCCTTCAGATCTGCATTGGCTTCAGCAAAGACCTCAGTGTGGAATATGTTTGGCAAGGTGGTAGAAGAAGGCTTTCTGGAGGCCTCAAGAAGTTTTACGCCAGGCTATTCTCTTCAAGAATGGAAAAATATTGACATCAACTGGGGATATTATTGAGAAGAAACAGGAACACTTCCAGGAGCTCTCAGAAGACCTGGGACACAGTATTTTATCTCCCCGGGTAAACCTATACCAGAAACAGTGAATCCATCAGAAAGTCAAAACTAGGAACAGCTGAAGAACTGTTTATATTTACAGAGTTATTTGAGGGACATGGCAGTTTGACAATCCTGTGCATTATGTTCATAAAAGACTTGGGGAAGGCTAATGATCTTGGGGTGAGTCAAGAAAGATGTGGTTAGCATTGGAAATGTTTACAGTACCTCCAAAACTGGGGGCCTGGTTCTCTTCTGGAAAAGACCGGCTTACAGTCTGAAGGTTAGAAAAGACCAGCTGCCCTTTTTGAAGGAGTTCATTCATCTCAGAATCTTCTTGACAGGCAGGATTAAAGGAAATTGTGAGATGAACCAGCAGATAGGTGAAATGGATGCAGTTTGACAGGCGTTGTACACAACAGTGGATGTGAAGCAGGAACTAACACCTCAGATGAAGTTCTTAGCTCTTTCAATCAGTTTGAAATGGTGTTGTGTAAATAAGGTAATGAGCTGTGACTTCCTACGAACATAAACCTCATGTTTACATGTAAACTGGCACACATGTCTCAGAAAAACAAATGCACAAAAGTAGAACCCTTGTCCTGTAGTGGAAAAGCTTCAATTTTTTGACTTGCTGACTGATTAGATTACATTTTAATTATTTTGCTCAAATAATCCAAGATGAACTGAATTTACAGGACTTTAATTAAATGCATTTCAAGCATCCTTTCTTGTTCATTCTTCCTTTGTTGTTTAATTGGTTTAAAATGTAATGGTGGAGTGAAAAGAAGTGAAGTACATACCACTGAGCCACAGAACCTGTTTAACTCATTTTATAGTCTAGGAATGGAATGAATGGGCGCTGCAGGACTAAATATTTCAGAATTAGTTTACAGCTTGAGAAAGGAAGAAGTAAGAAGGTACTTAAAAAAATCAAACACTCTGAGCAGAGTCACTCATCAAAAGTACAGGATAGCCAATCAAATGTGTATAACATCACATGTCCTGAAATCACCTGTGTGTGTTTTAACATAAATATGGCTCATCCAAGGAACCAAAAGAGACAAGGACAGAATGGCAATGGCATGGAAAGCAACATCAGAGATCAAGAGACGTGAAACCATCTGATTTCAACATCAGAAAACTTAAATTATAAACAACACCAATTGCTAAACCAACAGCTGCTCAGGACAACAGCCACTCCTTGACATGTCTTAGTTCCAGTAAACTTTTCTAAGATCGTTTATATCCAGACTTTGCCATCTATTTTATTTTCTATTATGTATGAATTGTGAGGAAGGATTAAAAGAGCTGAGCTTTTTCAGTTTAAGCAAGAAAATTAAGAGGTGACATGATTGAACTGTTTAAAATTACGAAGGAAATTAGTACAGTGGATCAAGACTGTTATTTTAAAATTAGTTCATCAAGAACATGGGGACTACTATTAGGAAGTTTTTCCTTACAAAGAGAACGTTAGATACTTAGAATAAGCTAACAAGCACTGTGGTAGACAGTAAGACTTTAGGGACTTTCAAAACTCGACTTGATGTTATTTTTGTAAACTTGAATGGATAGGACTGGTGAGCTTTGTTGGGTTGAATGGTCTGTTCTTGCCATATTGTTCCAATGTTCTAATATTTTTTTCTATTTGATCTTGTTAGTAAATACCATGTTGCTTTTATATTTTCTATAGTTTGTCTTTTTCTAGAGTGATTGACATAACAAGAGTGCGCCAAGTGTGGAGAAGATTGTGGCTTTCTTGCCCACAGGATTTTTTTTTTTGTTCTTTATTTCGCCTTATACATTTTCTTGTATTAGGAATTTGTTAGTTTTCGCATACCCCTTGGGGTCAGAGCACAGGATCAGCCATTGTACAGCACCCCTGGAGCAATTACAGGTTAAGGGTCTTGCTCAAGGGCCCAGCTGAGTAGGATCTCTTTTTGGCAGTGACGGGGATTCGAACCGGCAACCTTCTGGATACCAGTGCAGATCCTTAGCCTCAGAGCCACCGATTTATCATAGCTATTAAGGTCACTCCTCAATAATTAGAACAACTGTAGCAAAAGTAAAGTGTTTAGGTAAGTGGCATACAACTGAAGGAGATGCGTTTTTATGTATGACTTGATGAGACCTGCATGTCTGTTAGTGCTGGTGGTAGTGAGTTCCTATGTAGAGAATCCTATGCAGAATATTGCAGAGTGACTGGTAACTGGCACCACTTGAGATTTTGTCTGGCTTGGATCTCTACATGTACTGTATGTGTATGAGGAGAATTCTATGTGGAGTATTGCAGGGTGAATGGTAGCTGGCACCACCAGCTTTGACTTTGTCTGGATACGGATCTGTGTGTATGTGTGTGTGTGCGTGTGCGTGTGCGTGTGCGTGTGTGTGTGTGTGTGTGTTAATCTTCAAGGGTAGGAGTAGATGAACCCAATAAAATCCCTGGTAAGTCTCACAAACTTCACGATATTATAACCCTATAGCATTTCGGAACAACAAAGACATTAAATTATTTTAACTACCTCAAAACTAAAATTAGATTATAGAAATGAGTTGCACAGCCTACCGAATACCAGAATGAATCTAAAATATGCCAAAAAGTGAAAAGGAAAACACAGAGAAAATGTTAAACCAAACACAACATAATGAATCTTTGACAATCTGAGAAGACCTCAGAGTAGACTCACTGTTGTTCTTATCAAGATGTGCTATTTGTGGTGGTCGGACAACTAAAAAAAAATGCTTGCTTGGTAGCTCTCGTGGGAGGTATAATGCAATCCACTTGTGGGATACCTGGGACAGATCTCAGGACAAGCCTGAAGGATTTGTATCTCTTCACAGGCCTGGGAATATTTAGGAACTTTGCTGTAGAATCTATGGAGTTAGTGTAATCTCGCATCACCTGGGTAAGACATTCTTGAATAATGGATGAGATGGGGTGTACATGCTGAGGACACGTTTAGTGATAAGCAGTAATAATGATATTGTCTTTGCCACATTCTGCATTTGGAAGTGTACATTTTAAAAGAATACATTTTTCTTAGTTTCCCTGTAAGCAATTTATCTTTATGACTTTGTTCCTCTACACACACAAATGAAGCAAAGATAATGCTATTATAGACATATTGTAAATAAACATTATCTCAGAACATCAAGCCAGCCCTGGAATTTTTAATATTAGGATAATGTCAAATAACGCAGATGTTTGTGTGCGTGTGTGCATGTAGGGAGGAGGTGATGTGATGTGCACAAGGCAGATTATTTGGTTTTATTCTTAACCAGCTGTATTTTTGTAATCTGATAAAGTATTACCCAGCAATATGCTGAAGAGAGCAGAGAACATTGTAGTGACTAAGTTAAGTGTACAAATGAGAAGAGGGGGAATCTGGAATTGATTTTCAAAAGTGTGGTTTTTGACAAAAACAAATGAATTAGAGCAAAGAAGTGGCAATGCTGTGCTGAAGTGGAAAAGCCTTTTCCGCAGATTAGCTCAAAAAGTGAAAGCAGCGTTAACAAAAGTAGATAAAGTAGGATCTCCATCAAGATAATTCCTAATAAATGAGTGTTTGGCACAGCACATCATCTGTTAGTCAGTCAGTCCAGTCACGGTATGGCCATCTTAGTGAGGCGGCCTCAGGCTCAAAGCTAAGATGGCAGCATGAAGAGGATATATTGTGTTGCATTAGTAAAGTGGAAGGGAAATCACTTGATTGGCTTTGTAGCAAGCTGTGTGACGGCAACAAGATAAGCGTGGAGTGGATAAATTACATCAGCAGCAGTTTGTTAATGTGGGTAGCTCAGGTCTTTAGTCTCTGCCTCAATCAGAAAAACTAATCTGTTTGCTGCACTGGGCAGAAAGAACAGAATGGGGTGAAGCACAGTTGGCAAATTCAAGGGATTGGAGTGGAGGCAGGACTTATTATAAACAGTGCATTGTATATTGTGATTGGGGTATTCATTGGTATGTGTACCTGAACCACACAATATATGTAAAATCATAAATGCTAATTTCTCATATTTACTACACTTGCAGTAGAAAAGATAGTGAATCACTGAGAGCCCATATGTGGCCAATATAACAAGACATTTATGGCTATGAAATGTTTTATTCAAGACAAATCTAGCAGTGCAAGAATCAACATGGGACTTACAGTTTAAAGTTGTCCACTTGGTTGCCATGGAAACTAACAAATGTCGGCTCCTTTTCACGGCCCTTCACAATTACCCAAATCCTCTCTGTTTGTTAGATGGCTCATCCATTTCCTCTCAACTTTAATGCACTAGTCTTCTTCATCCTGATGTAGCCACTCTTTTTTTTTCTTGTCTAAAACCTATTACTTAAGATCCGATACTTTGCTGTTTGGTCTCTTTTCACTTCATTTACTTCACATTATAAATCTTTTCTACTGATAATGGAATCATTTCCAAAAGCACTTTGGGTCTGCTATTTCTTTGAGAGCTGTGGTTTGCTCAGAGAGGATTTAAACTGTTCAACTGTTCTCAGCACAGTTTCAGACAGATATCGAATCATGTCTGTTACCTTCCCTCTTGTGTTTAGTGAGCCGTGTTACTGTACACATCAATATCCCCTGTCTGATGAAGCTTAAGAAATTCTCTCCCTTGTCACATACTCACCTCTTCTCAATCTTTCACACTTTGACCCAACCCCACAAAAAGCTGATCAACATTCTTATTATGCTCTGTTTTGGTGGCAAAGAAACAGCTACAATGCACAGCTGCATTAGAGATATTACTGCCTGTATAAAGTTCAAGTTTACTGCCACGCATACGAATTACAATAAAAATCTTACATGCATGTTTCCTTAGACAATACCAACAAAACACACACACACAAAAACATGGATAAAAGCAAAATGAATATGTATCAATATGTATACAGAATATACAGTATATAAAGGTCAGCCCACCTTATCCATGGGTATGTAGTTCCAGGACACCCTACGGATGTGTAAAAACCAGGACTTCTATAAAAGCATGAAGCCAACTGCATGCACAAAGTGAACACAAGTGCTGATACAGCAGGTCTGATGATTAGTTGGGCTTAGGTACACCGTGTCTCAGCAGCATCGCCTACACATTGTCACACACATGCGCAAGTGAGTCAGCCAAAAGGACCAAAAGAAGGTAATTCCACACCAGCCCAGTGGGTGGCGGGGTGCAATAAATCTTCCTTTTTTATCTTTGCAGACCAGACATGGGAAATTCTGCCTGAGTCTGAAGACATCACTACTGGTTCCGACCCCAAGGACGGCTCTTCTGGTTCTGACCCCGAGGACGTATCTTCTGGTTCCGCCCCCGAAGACATCAACTCTGGTTCTGGCCCCAATGACGTCACTTCCGGTTCTGGCCCCAACAACATCACTTACCCTGACCTGCCTTTAAAACCCAACATCTTCCCTCCATTGATCATTTCTGTTCTGGACTCAACACTGTATTCATTTGTGCTTAAAACATTGCCTATTTGTAGCCAGGTTCAAGTATACAGGTGGCTGCCCCAAACTTATTTTGTGTGTCGAGGCTATTCATTTCACAACATATTGTTTCTTGTATGCATTTAGTGGGCAGCACTGCACGCAGGACTTTCAAATATTTTTTTTGACAATATTCATGAATTTTTAAAATAACTTCCAACCATTTTTGGTCAAAACTAAGGATGCCATACTTGCAGTAAGGCTGCCCAACTGTATATACACTGCACAAAAAAATTAAGGGAACACTTAATCATTACAGCTTAACTCCAAGTCAATTAAGCTTCAGGGATATCAGTCTGTCCAGTTAGGAAGTATAAGCGATTGTGAATCAACTTCACCTGCTTTGGTGGAAATAAAAGTTGCAACAGGTGCACTGGAAAGGCAACAGCAAGACAATCAAAAGAAAAAGGGAATGGTTTTGCAGGTGGTGTCCACAGACAATTGCTCTCTCCTTATCCTTTCTGACTGATTCTTCTTTGTTTTGCGTTTTGCTACTGTCCTTGTCACTACTGGTAGCATGAGGCGGTATCTACTGCCAGTTCTGGATGCACAGGTAGTCAATACGTGCCATCACAGGAAAATTTTCTGTGTCTCCCATTATTGTCTCAAGAGCATGGAGGATATACCAGAAGCTAAGCCGTTACACGAGGAGAGCTAGACAGGGCCATTGAAGGATATCAACCCAGGAACAGGACCTGATCCTTTGTGTGAGGTGGAACAGGAGAAGCACTGCCAGAACCCTACAAAATGACCTCCAGCTGGCTACTGGTGTGCATGTTTCTAGCCCAAATGTCAGAAACAGACTACAAGAGGGTTGCAAGAGGGTTGCTTGAGGGTCTCACGTTCTCTACTGGGACCTGTGCTCATACTCCATCACCATGCAGCTCGATTGGCATTCGCCAGAGTATACCACAATTGGCAGCTCTGCCATTGGAGATTCACAGAAGAGAGCAGGTTCTAAGAACATATATGACAGACATGAAAGAATCCGGAGATGCCTTGGTTCACATTATGCAGCCTGCAACATCATCCAGCATGACTGGTTTGACGGTGGGTCTGGGGAAGCGTATCCTTAGATATGACACCCTGACCACCTGTTAGGTATCGGGTTGAACACTCTCAGAGCCATTGTCAGACCTTACGCTAGTGCAGTGGGCCCTGGGTTCCTCCTGGTGCAGGACAATGCCAGGCCTCATAATATCTCATTGGGACCATGGCCAGACGTTGCCGATCAGCCTCAACATTACAACCATCTAATATTGTGTAGGTTCCCCTCTTGCCACCAAAATAGCTCTGATCAACTGACACACAGGACTCCACAAGCCCTCTGATAGTGTTCTGTGGTATCTTGCCCAAGCCATTAGCAGCTGATCCTTTAAGTCTCATAAGTTGAGAGGTGGGGCCTTCATGGTTTGGACTTATTTTTGCAGTACAGATGCTCGACTGGATTGAGATCTGGGAAATTTGGAGGCCACATGAACACTTTGAACTCTTTATCATGTTCCTCAAACCATTCTTGAACAATTTTTGCTTTGTGGCAGTGTGCATTATCCTGCTGAAAGAAGCCACTATTATCAGGGAATATCATTGACATGAACAGGTAAGTAGTCTGCAGCAATCGTTAGGTAGGTGGTACATGTCAAAGTAACATCCACATGAATGTCAGGACCCAAGGTTTCCCAGAAAAGCATTGCCCAGAGCATCATACTGCCTCTGCTGGCTTTCCTTCTTCCCATAGTGCATTCTGTTGCCATCTATTCCCCATTTAAACAATGCACACACACCCAGTAGTCCACATAATCTAGAAGAAATTGTGTTTCAGCAGACCAGGCCACAAATTTCCAATGCTTCATGGTCCAATTCTGATGCTCATGTGCACATTACAGGAACTTTTTCTGGCAGACAGGGATCAGCATAGGTACTCTGTCCATCTGCAGCTATACAGACCCATCTGCAGCATGTGATGCACTGTGTGTTCTGACATCTTTCTCTCTTTGCCAGCATTATGTTTTTCAGCATTGTGTGCCACAGTAGTTCTTCTATGGGATCAGTCCAGACAAGTTAGATTCCATTCCCCATACGGATCAATGAGACTTGGGCTTCCATAACCCTAACATCGGTTCACCAGTTGTCCTTCCTTGCACTACTTTTGGTAGGTACTAACAAAGACGTCCTGAGAGCACCTCACAAGACTTGCTGTTTAGGAGATGCTCTGACTAAGTCAACTAGCCATCACAATCTGGCCCTTCTCAAAGCTGTTGTGATGGAAACCGGGGCGTCAGAGACCACATAAAAACTGCTTTTTCGGCGTCTTCAAATGCAGCAGTTCGCATACGTTTGCAACCCGAGATTTTTCTTCTTTTTTTGCTCGGTCTTTCAAGAAAGTTGACAGTGTCGATGGCGAAATTCCGAATTCACCGGCAACATCTTTTTTCTTTTTGCCGCAATTGAGAGCTGCAAAAAATTTTATGTTTTCGTGTCTGCCGTTTCTGTAGGAGGGTGGCAATGAGTTAAATTCCAATGGATGTTTTTCAAATGTTGACGAGCAATAAGCAAAAAGTATCACTGAAAACCACAGAAAACAAAAACAGCAAAAAAAAAAAAAAAAAAACAGTACGAGGAAAGTTCAAAGAAAGAAAAAACAATTTACAGTGTTTCTGTTTGGGGATCATTGTGCACAACTAAGCTGCGACCACACAACTAACTGCTCTGTGGACGATTCGTTCAGGCATTTCAAGGTCACTTCATTGTAATGAAAGTATCTGCTGAATGTACTTCATAGTAACAAGATTTGTATAGACTCGTGTCATATGTGGAAACTATCGAGACCATAAAAATACTTCGTTGTAATTAAAAATTTGTTGTAAAAATATTCTTTGTAACAGAATTTTACCTGTACTAGTATGTGCTCATATCTCTCCTCAGCTCGGTCTCCCTCAGATCGGTCTCTCTCCTTTTTCTGTGCTGTTGCAAAGTTCCGCCCGCCTAGCATTCTGAAAAGTGTCCTCACACTGAGTGAGTCTCCATTGTCAGCAGTTCTCTCGTGGCCCGGCTGTCAGATGGCCGCAGCCGGGGGTTGGGGACCCCTGCCCTGCTGGCTTCCCCATGGGGACTGATACCCAGGGCTGCTGCCATCTTGCGTGCTGGGGAAGGCAAAAGCCCCCAGCGACATATTCATTCTTCAATGGGCTGCCTGACCCTCTGTTCTGGCCATCTCTTCCAGGTCTATTTCCTCTCTCCTCCCTGGTCAGGATGCCTGGGTAAGAAACTATCCCCTCTTCCGGCTACAATTCCAGTCCAGCCCATATGGCACCTACACTGTTGAGATCTTTATGGCTGGCCATTTTTCTGGCTTCTAACACATTACTTTCAAAAACTGACTGTTCACATCCCACCCCTTGACAGGTGCCATTGTAATGAGATAATTAGAGTTATTCACTTCGGCTGTCAGTGATATTAATGTTATGGCTGATCGGTGTATATACACACTGCTTGGTATGTTTGTGTAAGAGCCATTTTCCTAGTTCTATAAAATTTATGAATATTTATTAGATGACAATGCATAATCTATGGGAGGTTAACGTTAGCTTTTTCTTCTTTAAGAGATTCAACTTTATCATCAGAGTTCTTTTCTTTATTTTTATGTAAAATAACTGGGTGAAAATGAGGACATTTGCTGCATTTTATCTTTTCTTCACAATTTTTACTAAGATGTCCTTGTTTAAGGCATTTAAAGCATAAGCCTTTGGATTTTAAAAAGTCAATTCTACTTTCATAAGTTAGTTTCTGAATTGCATTACAGTCATTAAGATCATGCTTTTTGTCACAGAAAAGACAGTGCTTACCATGTATACATTCAGTTTTTTCCGTTTTATCTCCCTTTTCTACTGTAGCGATAAAATTTGAGACAAAGGATATGCTATCAAGGTTCCCACTGAACAGCAAACCCTTGAAAAAGAGAGAGTGTGGTATATCCCTCATCATGGAGTATATCATCCAAAGAAAAACAAAATAAGAGTGGTTTTTGACTGTACAACCATTACCAAGGTGTTTCTCTAAATGAACAGTTGCTGAAAGGATCTGATTTAACTAATACACTCATTGGAGTTCTTACAAGATTCAGAGAGGAACCAATCGCTCTCATTGCAGACATTAAATCAATGTTTTACCAAGTGAAAGTTCCAGAAAAAGACATGGATCTTCTTCGTTTTCTGTGGTGGCCTGAGAGTAATCTAAACAATGAACTTGAGGAATACAAAATGACAGTGCATCTTTTCGGTGCTACTTCATCGCCCAGTTGTGCCTCTTATGCCTTAAGAAGAACAGCAGAGGATGCAAGAGGCACAGCTTCAGAAGAAGCAGTTAACACTGTGTTAAATAATTTCTATGCTGATGACTGTTTAAAGTCAGTTGATACAGAAGAAGAAGCCATAAAATTGGCCAAAGATCTCCAAACCCTGTGCTCAAAGCGAGGATTTTATCTTACAAAATGGATAAGTAACAGCAGAGCAGTCTTGCTGTCAATCCCTGAAGAAGACAGGGCAATAGATCAAAAGACTTGGATGTAAGTCATGACTTGTTACCAGTTGAAAGAGCCTTGGGAGTTCAATGGTGCACACAAACTGACAGTTTCAAGTTTCAAGTAAAGCTGCAAAATAATTCTGCTACAAGACATGGTATTCTGTCTGTGGTCAGTTCAATATATGACCCACTTGGATTTTTAGCGCCAGTCATACTGCCTGCCAAGCTTATTTGTAAAGAAAAATATGCATGGGATCAAGAAGTGGAAGTTAAGTATGTCTGGCGTATGTCTGGCAATGGAAAAAATGGATGGACGATTTGCAACTACCTGTGGATTACAATGTACACAGGTGCATTAAACCGCCTGGATTTGGTCAAATAATAACCGCACAAATGCATCATTTTGGAGATGCCTCTGAAAACGGGTATGGCACTATTTCCCACCTCCTTCTGACTAATAAAGAAAATAAGAGACATTGTTCATTCCTAATGGGGAAATCAAGAGTGGCACCACTAAAACCTGTCACTATACCAAGGTTAGAACTTACAGCAGCAGTGGTAGCAGTTAAAATGGACAAAATGTTAAAACAAGAACTAAAGATTCCCCTGCAAGAATCAATCTTTTGGACTGACAGCACCACAGTACTATGGTACATTGCGAATGAAAGAGCACGCTACAAAACTTTTGTTGCCAACAGAATAGCAGTGATAAGAGAGCACACACAACCCTCGCAGTGGAGGTATCGAAAAAATCGAACTAGTAAAAAGACTTGTGGAGTACTATTCTGAATGGTTCAATTTAAAGAAAGCAGTAGCGTGGTTCCTTAGATTCAAAGAAATGCTACTGCGTATGAAAGAAGAGAGAAAGGCAATTCAATATACAGTCAATAAATCTGGACACAGCCCAGAGAAACAAAAAACACTGATCGCAAAACATATGAAAGAATACAAATCATCAATGAGGCTAAAGCCACTGTCTATAGACGACTTATCTAAAGCAGAAGACGAACTTATTCGCTTTAGTCAACTACAAGCTTACCCAGAAGAAGTTAAAGCCCTATACAAAAATCAGCTTATAAAGAAAAGCAGTAAAATCATCAAACTGGATCCAGCAAATCTCAGCAAATCTGCTATGCCAAAGGATGCCAAGCACCCTGCAATTATTCATAAAAGCTTGCATATTGCTACACTCCTAATCAGACACCTTCATCAAAAACATAAACACTGTGGACGTAATTACTTATTGGCAGAACTACGCCAAAAATACTGGATACCTCAAGCAAACGCAGCTATCAGAAAAATAATTTAAAAATGCACTATATGCAGAAGATACAATGCGAAAGCAGGTGAGCAAAAAATGGCAGATTTGCCAGAAGATCGCCTAGCACCCAACAAACCACCTTTCACTAATGTTGGAGTCGATTATTTTGGTCCTTTTTTTGTCAAAAGAGGACAAAGCTTAGTCAAAAGGTATTGAGTAATCTTCACCTGTTTAACAACTAGAGCTGCACACATAGAGATTGCGCATAATTTAGACACAGATTCCTGTATCCAAGCCATACTCAGGTTCATGAGTAGAAGAGGCCAAGTTAAAATCATGCGCTCAGACAATGGAACAAATTTTGTTGGAGCAGAAAGAGAGCTAAGAGAGGCTACAAAAAATTTGGAACACAAAAAAATTGGGAACAAAATGATGCAAAAAGAAATCAAATGGATTTTTAACCCACCATCAGCCTCTCATCAAGGTGGAGTTTGGGAAAGACAAATCAGAAGTATAAGAAAGATCTTATATTCGACACTAAACCAACAAACCCTGGATGATCAAAATCTTCATACAATGATGTGCGAACTGGAATCAATACTCAACAACAGACCCCTTACAGAGACATCAAACGACGATGTCTCTAACGATCTGGAACCACTCACACCCAACCATTTACTGTTGATGGACACTCAACCTGAAATGCCACCTCGTTTCAGAAAAAGAACCATATCCAAAAAGACACTGGAAACAAATTCAAGATTTATTTTGGAAAAGATGGTCTAAAGAGTATTTGCCAATACTCCAGGAACGTCAAAAATGGCTTGCATCAAGAAGAAATTTTAAACCAGGGGACATTGTTTTAATTGTGGATAAAGCTACACCTCGCAATTCCTGGGTAATGGGTCGAGTCATCAAGACAATGCCAGATGCCAAAGGTGCAGTCAGAAGAGTTTGCGTGCAAACTAAAAACAACACACTGGACAGACCCGTGAATAAACTGTGCCTGATCCAGGAAGGATCAAGTAACTGAAATGATAGAACTTTATTTGCATACTCAATTTCAATTGTGTTTGTGTTTCTGCAGTAGAGTTTAAGTTCTAAGTTTCTTAAGTTCTGTAAAGTAATGAAGGCTCTTAGTAAGTAAAGTTAAAGTAATTGATTTCTGCCCTAGCATAAACAATTAGGGGCCGGATATGTAAGAGCCATTTTCTTAGTTCTATAAAATTTATGAATATTTATTAGATGACAATGCATAATCTATGGGAGGTTCCTATAACCCCCGTAAATAGAATTCTATTGGTACATTCTTGCATTTTCCAACTGCTTCAAGTAAATATTATTCATTAGTTAGTGACAGCCTTGCCTTGTATATGGTGTATAGGCATACGGTTTTTAACCGTGACCGTGCTAGCGCTTGTGATCGTGCTTATGCACGTGATCGTGCTTGATGGCCTACGGGCTCTTTGAATGTGAGAAATAACACGTAAAGAAAACTTGTTTACTTAAGTACCATACCGTACACTAAGGCGCACAGAAGAAGAAATTAAATGTACCATTTTCCAGAAGGAAAGAGTGAGAAAATCAACTTTGTAGGATAGCTGAGGTCTTTAATAATGAATGCCCTTTGACTTTCTAAAGCAGTGTGTGTTATATACAGTACAGTTTGTACTCAGAAGATAATATTCTGTGCCTCCTTCATTTGTGTGTCCTTACAAGGACATGATGCAGTCATTGAGGAAGGACTCTACTATGCAACATTAGGAGTTCAAGAGAACAGATGTCTGAGGACGTAGAGGCATTTAGTCTTCCTGAGATGAACTGAAATGTGTTGTGCCCTCTTCAATTCATCAGTGATAGGCACTCCAAGAAATGTAATGCTGCTTCCTCTTTCAATAGCATCCAGTCTAATGTAGGTGGAAGTTTGATCTTCTCTCTGATTCGTGAAGTCTATGACCAGCCCCTTAGTTTTCCTGAGATTAACAGTGAGATTGATGTCCTGGAACCACTAAGTCAGCAGGTATACCTCTTCTCTGTAAGTCATCTCATCATCGTCAGTGGTCATGCCAATGATGGCGGTGTCATCAGAAAATTTAATGATGGATTTAGAGCTGTGTCTGGTCACATAGAAGATAGATAGATAGATAGATAGATAGATAGATAGATAGATAGATAGATAGATAGATAGATAGATAGATAGATAGATAGATAGATAGATAGATAGATAGATAGATACTTTAGTAATTGGTGAACAAGGGGTACAGAAGAGAACTCCTATGGAATTCCTGTGTTGAGGGCCAGCAAAAAGTATATGATAATACCAATATGCACATACTGAGGTCTGCTGTAAAGGAAGTCCAAAATTCATTTGCAGAAGGTGGTGCTAAGTCGTAAATTGAGTGTTTTGCTGGTACAGTGGTGATTGAACCTATGATGGTGGTGCAAATTTGGAGCTGTGTCTGGCAACATAGTCATAGGTGATCAAGGAGTACAGAAGGGGGCAGAAGTAGGCCCAGCACATTTTACTGTGGAATGAGTTTGTGGAGAGTTGCTGTGGTGGATCTGCTGCTGCACAGACTGAGGTCTAGCTGTAGAATGTGGCACCAAGTCCTTAATTGAGGACATTGGCTGTCAGCTTTAAAGCCAGACATGCAGTGTTAAATACTGAGCTGTAGTTTATAAACAAGATTCTGTTGTAACGGTTTTCATCATTCATGAAGCACAAAGGATTGGCACCTTTTGTTGACCAATTGTGATGATATGCAAATTGGAAGTGATCATGACTATCTGCAATATTCTGTTGAATGTGTCCCAGCATTCACATCTGAACTGAGCACCACCATCTGTAGGCATTCAGATTACACACTTTTGTTTTCTTAGCTGCAGGGGTGATTGTTGTCCTTCTGAAGCAGGCAGAGACCACAGATTCTTTCAGTGATGTATTAAAGTCCATTTGGACTAAATGCTTTATGGAAATTATTAAAAATCATCCTGATGTCATGTACAGAAATAAAGAAAGATTAATTATGTAGTGCTGCAGGCAATTGAAAGGCAGGCTAGTTGTTATCATAATCAAGGCCCTTCATGGTAAATTTCCATGAATGTCACAGACCAATCTTTCTATTTTGCTCTCTAGTCCCCTACAATAGCACTATTTCTGTACTGTTACTACCATATTCCAGCCTTAAAACTATGGCTGGTGATGAAATTTTCAGTCAACAATGACATTTTTCTGCCCACCATTCCCATAACACACAGTCGGTTTCTCTGGAATCAGTGTTCATTGTGATTACTTGTGCATTTCATTGCTCTCTCAGTTCTTCACTTGTCACAACATATTTTGAACAGATCATCCAAATATATGCTTACTTTGGTTTTGGTTTGGTTTTTTTTTTATCCTACATGCTAAGATTTTTATGCAAAGTAAATATAATAAATTTGGTGGCGGACATCTTTTTTCATCTCCTGCCTTAACTTATATTGCTTTCTTCAAATTACTCCTCCGGAAAATTAATTTTCTTTAACAATTTCCATATAAAAATGTGTGCTGCTTTATCAAATGCTTTTTCTAGATCTAGGTTAACCAAGGGTATGTCCTTCTGTCTTTCTTCTGGCTGTTTTTTGCATCTCTTATCATGTTTCCCACCCCTTTCATCTCTAGAACTTCACAAGTCTGGTCACACATAAATCTTTTTCTGTAGTTTTTTTGACAATATCCTAGTATACTGTAAATCTGGAATAACAGTCACTGGTCTTGAATTCATACCTTTTTTGTCTCCCACTAATTTTAGGAATTAAAGTTGTTATTCTTGATGACTTGGTGGACAGCATGTTCTCTTGTTGTAACATTTATTTAAATTCTTCAGAAATATATGATTTATTAGGCCCCCGAACACACAGTGGGACAGTGGAAACACTACTGCCTTGCAGTAAGGAGACCAGGGTTCACATCCTGGGCCCTTTCTGTGTGGAGTTTGCATGTTCGCCCTGTGTCTGTATGGGTTTCCTCTGGGTGCTCCAGTTTCCTCCCACAGTCAAAAGACATGCAGGTCTGGAGGATTTGCAATGCTAAATTGATCGTAATGTGTGTTTGGTGTATGGGAGTGTGTGTGTGTGTGTTCGCATTGTGATGGGCTGGCACCCTATCCAAGGTTTGTTCCTGTGTTGTACCCTATGCTAGCTGGGATATTCTTCAACCCCACCCCCAATTGAGACCATTGTCTGGATAAAGAGGGTCAAAAAATGACATATGACATACTTCTGAACTTTGTGTCAAACTCTGTCAGTAATCCATCATAACATGGGGCATCATGCATAACGCCGTGGGTAGAATTCACACTAAAACATGGCCTACGGACAAAAGCAGAAATGTTCGTATGCACAAAAAAATCCAGATGCATAAATCTGTGTGAACACCAACTTCCACATTCTTCTGCTCCATAAATCCCATGCTGCATGAAAAGTAATGCATGTGTACACGCCTGCTGCTCCACCCCAACTCCTCCCAGAATTACGCCTCTTTGAATATGCAAATCAATATAAATAGCCTTTAAGCTCAGTGTTCTGTGAAAAGGCAATGGCAAAAGTATGGGGAAAATAGAAGAATTTCAGAGAATACCATGAGGAGGCAAGGAAAAACTTACTATTTGTTGGTTTAAACAGTGGTATAAACAACAAAAGGAAGTTGATTGTGTGACATAGAGTGTCGGAGAAACTCGAAAGCTCAAGTTCACAAAGTTACACAGTGCCCGAAATAAAAAAGAAGTTATATATCAAAGTCACCTTGAAAAGGCTCTATGTATGTGAATCATTACGTGCTTCTTAAACAGGTTTTCTCTTCCTCTGACAGGACACAAAATCCATTACATTCGTGATATTAGAGCTTTCTGAATAATTTAAATACTGAGATGTATACTTGTTATTTTCATGATGATAGGAATTAAAGCATGTTATTAAACATGGGAACACGGTGGTGCAGTGATAGTGACAAATTGGCGCCCCATCCACAGATTGTTCCTGCCTCACGCAAGATGCTTGCTGTGTCGTGCATGACCTTCGATTAAATAATTTATTGCAGCAGTCTCTTTCAAATATACTAACACCCAATTCCTGTCTTTCCTTTTCTTTCTCCAAGTACCCAATCGCCACACAATCAGCTCTGTAATAGGCGTTAAGCCATCTGTAAGCTTAGAACTCCAATTCTTCAAAACTTTTAAGGAACATTGAAATATCTTCATAGTACGTGTTTAATTATTCCATCCATCTATCCTTCCAGTGTCGCGCCAGCCCCAGCAAGAATACAGGACAAGGCAGGATCAATCCCTGAATGGGCGCCAGCTCGTCGCTAGCACTGTGACACCGTGTCCTCACATGTTTAATTATTAACAATATAGATTATTTAAATGAAGTTAACATTTTATCTGTATAATGTAATAAACATATTTTGCTGCATTTCATCTTAAAAATGATATTGTCATCATATGTAAATAAGCTCTTTCTAAATTGTCACAGGTTGTGCAATATTATAACTGTATTGCAAGTTTACAGTGATGTAATTGTACTAATAAGTACAAACAGTTCTATAAGGAGCACTTGATGGACTGATTGATTGCATTTATAGTTCTTGGGATGAAATAGTTTCTGAACTGCAAGGTCCGTACAGGAAAGGCTCTGAAGCGTTTGCCGTATGAGAGCAGTTCAAATAGGCAGCATGGCTGAGGCAGCGTGTGCTTGATGCTGTATACCAATAATTCTCTTTCCAATCAGCTGCTGTAGAGCTGTGATTCCACACTCAGATACAGTGATATAAATACTTCGAGTGGTGCAGTGAGAGTAATATGAAAAAACATGATCAGCTGTGGCAACCCCTAACGGGAGTAGCTGAAAGAAGAAGAAGAAGAAGGTGCAGTGAGAGTAACAACGCTAAAGCAGCTATGGTATTTGGAATAGTTTGGCCATTCCATGGACCATTATATTGTTACAGGTTAATTATAATCAGATGCCTTAAACTAATAAACAATATGCAGTTAATTTCAGTGTATATGATAAAGCCGCATCAGGGATATGGATCTATAAAATTAAGGGAGACCACACTGGAACAAAAGCACTGCTTTGACCCTGGGTGCCACCAGTTTGCAAAACACACCGGAGAACTTGCGTACACCAAGGTTTGAGCTAGCGTGAAAATGTGCATGGTGTGGAACTAGCCCCGGACACAGACAGGCAGACATGTTATTAAGCACCACCACACGTTTATTTACACTAATATTTACAAAGTTAAGTGCACCACAACCTCAAAGTCCCCCAAAGTCCAGGCCAAACCACACTGCCTTTTCACTCTTCAGGCCGTCTCCTTGTCTCCTCCAGAGACCTTGTCTGCTTCTCTCCCGACTCCAGCCTCCCTGTGAAGGGAGGCGGCCCCTTTTATGAGCACCCGGATGTGCTCCAGGTGTGCTCCGGCAATCTCCCACCAACAAGCCCCAGTGTGGCGGAAGTGCCGGCTGAGTACCCGGAAGCACTTTGGGTGTCCCCACTCGTTTTTCCCACACCAGGAAGTGCTGGGGTCCAGGGTTCTCCAGGCATGAGGCACCCCCTGGTGGTGACCACGGGCCCCTACAGGGTTGAGCTTCCCAGCTCTGTACCCGTGGCCCCCAAAAGAACCGAGGCAGTCGCCCCCCTCGTGGTCTGGAGGACGCATGAGCCCTCCTCTGGTCTTCCTAGGCGTCCCGGCTGGGTGCCACCCCCAGCCGCGAGCCACAATGGCTTTACGCCAAGTTTAGGCTTTATACATCACGATGTGAGCGTGGAAACAGGAGTATGCAACATTTTTGTGCATACACACCGTTTATACATGAAGCCCCTGGTGATTTACCATTTTCAGGAATTTAATTGTAATTTCCATTTCTTTTATCAAGCTGTCACAATCATTTTCCGGATATTTAGTCTCTCACTTATTTACGATCTCTTCCATTGATTCTTCATTTCACTGCACAGTTCTCGATAAAACCCTTACATATGCCCTTTCTTGTCTGGTTCTTTTAACAAGAAGTGCAAACTCTTTTCTCTCTCCTCTATTTCTGTTTTGTTGTTTTAAACCTGATTTGTTCTATTTGGTCCTTGAAAACAGCTTCCTGTCTTCCTTTTGCTGTTCTAATTTCTTCTTCTACATTTTTTCAGCTGAAATATGTATTCCAATTTGTTTTGTAGGCCTGCCTTTGCCAATATTTATTACGTTAAATCCGCTCCTGCCTGTTCTCACAGTAGTTTTTTAATGATCTGCGTTGTACATTTTGTAAAAGATTTGTAATCTTTCATGATAATTACATTCTCCAATCATGTTACCCTCAGTTCTTTGCCATTTATTCACATTTTAAAAAACATCTATACTCGATTGGGTAATACAAAAACATTGATGTAAGCTGGCTCTTTATCTGATCATACTTTTTATTTGTAAAAATATTGTCTATTCTTGACAACCTTTCATATAAATATGTTATCTGTCTTCTCTAAAACTCTGTATATACAGTACATCTATAAATCACAGTCTTGAAACAGTTTTGTCTATTTCTTCGCAGTTTCATAATCAGTACTGTTTCTATTTTTTTGAACAACCCAACTTTGCTGTGTTTTCCTACACATCAATTCATTACTATTTAAAAAACAGATAGATAGATAGATAGATAGATAGATAGATAGATAGATAGATAGATAGATAGATAGATAGATAGATAGATAGATAGATAGATAGATAGATAGATAGATAGATAGATAGATAGATAGATAGATAGATAGATAGATAGATAGATAGATAGATAGATAGATAGATAGATAGATAGATAGATAGAGTATGGTCTGAACACACACCAGAATGACTAAAAAGAAAGAAAACTTCTGCCTTGGCAGTCCCAATCCCAGTGAGGCATTATACAGATGTACTGCTGTTAATATGAAGGAGCTCCAGTAGCATTTCTTGACACACTTCTGCTGAATGATTCGTTGGGTGAAAGTCCTCAGTGTTATTGTGTCAGAGAAAGGATGTGCAGCATTGTTCATAATGGTGCTCAGTTTTGTTTTAATTTTCCCCTTCACTGTGAACTCCAAGGGGGTCCATAATGCATCCTATAACTGAGCTTGCCCTTTTATTTAAGTATTTGATTCGGTGGGCCTCTCCTGAAGTAATTTACCAGCCCAGCACAACACAGCACAAAAAATCGCACAGGCAATCACAGAGTTATAGAACCTCTGAAAAGGATATCACCACCCACAATAAATTTATTTAATTAAATTTTACCCACATTCATTTATTATTTTTTAAAATTTGTATAACAGTAAATATGATAAGAACAATTGAACTGATAACACAGTCAGTAATGTCATGTTTTATATTGTATTTCACTCCAACCCCATCCACCCATTTGGACAGCTATGAAATCAGATAAGCCGATATGAAGAAGTCTCTTAGAGTCAGTGAAGCATTTAAAAGGTTGCCAGATGACAAGTGTGATTAATTAACATTAAAGCTAATAAATTCTTGGCAAAGTGCAAAGAAACTTTGCATAGTGTCATGGATGGAATATTTAACTATTTCTCATTTTAAATAGAACAGGATCTCCTTTTCCTATAGTGTTATAATCTATGAATTAGGATCTAACTATTTAAGTAAGATGACGAGAGCAGTATGGTGTATTGTACAACATTATCATGCCATATTGTACTCAGAATGCTGCTGTAAGGTGATTAGGAGCCATTGTTGTTCTAATGCTGCCTGACATGTAAATTATGACCATTTTACCAATGTTGCTGAAGTGTGGTATAATCCTAAAACTTATGATCAAGCAAGGCTGGTGTGTGACGTATAAGGTGTTGGCCTAGGAACACTTCAAATAACCCAAGTTATGATCAAAGCATGAGGCATATCATTTATAGGTGAATTACATCATGCTTTGCACATTTGAATAGGAGTGCATCCTGTCATTGGCTGAGTTCCAGTCTTTATCCAAAATGCTAACTGTTAGGATTCATATTCAGTGATGCTTCAGGTCATTTTTGGGGTGAAGTGTAGAAATTCTGCCTGTGTCTTTATTATTGCAAAATATTATCATTTTCATCACCAACATTGCAAAAGGATTGGGAAAATCGGGCAGGTATTACAATAATAGAAGAAACAGGTTTATTCATTTCTCTGTTTTGCAGTTTTCACAGTGTGGTAAATCTTATACATCTGGCATTAATCAACACTTGGTTAATTCTGTCACCCAGCATTTCTCTACTAATTCATACACAAAAGAAAGACATGACTCTTTCCCTGCTTCTGACAGTCAGCCCCTGTTGGTTTTAATATCGGCAAGGAAGGAGAAAATCACTCCTCTCCTTTATTATAGTTCTAAGCCTGTAACAATATGGTAGAACTTTTCATCATTAAGTTTACCTGTATTACGTCCAGTCTTTCTTTATCCTTTGTTCTTCTCCTGCCTTCTTCCATCAAGGATCCTGAATTTTTAACTCTTTTTATACCATTTCTTTTTTTTACAATCCCCTCTTGTTTGTTGTTTAAAATCACACTCTCTTGGTGTGTCTTCTGTCTATGTAAACTAACTTGTAAAGTGCCACTGATGTTTTCAGGGTTTGTAAAATTTTGAACTCTACCCTTGATGTCTTTCTGACTAATGTTGTTGGTAATTTTATTTTCGCTCTCTTTTCTGCTTGTGCTTTATTCTTCTGGTCTTCTCCAGTCCATCGTTTCCTTTTTTTATTTGGGAGGTGCTCATTGCCAAACAAACTATATGTTGCTTGACTTCTTTAACTCCTCTTCCTCAATTGCTCTTGTCTTTGTCTATTATTTCCCATCAGTGTTTCCTTCTCCCAATACACAGTCTTATTTTATTCTGGCTACATTATTAGACATTTTGTAGTGAATTTCGCTTCAGACCTTCACCATCTTTTCTCTTGCAGGTCTTTTTATTGGCTTTCATCACTACCCTCTTCGCTTTCATATTTTTTCCTCTTCTTATATTGCTACTTATATTGGATTCAGTTTATTTGCATATGCCTTTGGATAGTTCTTAAACCTGATTGGCCCTCATCCCAGTGGTGTCACTAGTGAAGGACCGTACTGGGCAACACCATCAGAGAGAGTGACACCAAAATGACCATCTTTAAATATTTTTTGCAGTGTTTTAGCTGCAGATGCAATTGTTTTTGTTGCTGTTGTTGTTTTTGTAATCCCTGATTTTGTCATATTTTTTGTTGTTTTAGATACAATATTGTGGTAATTAGTATTTGTGATCCTATAGCAATAATATTTTTGAGAATGAAATACGAGGGACTTTCAAAAAGTTTCCACACTTTTATATTTTCGTTGGAAACAGTGAAGGCGGGAGGAGTAGTATTTGGGCTTTAAAAAGTTGGTACAACGCTGGAATAACTGCATCGCAAACAAAGGTATACTATGTATGTAGAAAAGTGATGCTGTTTTTGAAATTCTTAATAAACAGAGTTAAAAAAAGTGCAGAAACATCTTGAATGTCCCTCATAGTTATAAAAGAAAAAGAAGAAGAACAATTAAAAACACTTCCACTTGGGTACTCACAATGTTGCAATTCAATGTTGCAAATTTTTATAAAACAATTTTGTTTTTAGTATTCATATAATCTAAGAAATTTTACAACTACAGTTATCACATATTTTTCTATGATAAAACTGATAACAGCAATTATATCACTAACTAAACAGAGAAATTAACAAATTAAAACATGAAGTGCAGGGAAACAATATGTTCCTTGATACATGTTTTAGAAATATAACTTAAATCTTAAATTCTTTTTTTATTTTAGACTTTTAAGATTCTTTTTAAAAACATCATTGTCTGACAAGCATATATCTTAACAGTAACGTTTAACATTAAAATTAGCATAATTTTGATGAAGTTCTTACCAAACTTTCACTTTAACCACATTAAACTATGTACAGTAAATGTAAATACATTTACGGTGTGCATATGATATTGTAATGTAAAGGTCTAATGTCAATTTGACTATGTAACTACTATTGCATTCAAAGATATCTGGGAATTACAATTTACAAGTAACATTAGTACAATAAATATTACTAAGGATTCTGTATGGTTTAGTATGGGAGGAGGTCCATGGGGAGTGTGTGTGGGGTGACACCACGAGTTACAAGACTGGGTCACACCAACCCTAGTGACGCCACTGCCTCATCCACATATGTTGCATATATACAGATATATAAACAGTTATATATATACCAGTAACGGCACACTGCATGATAACATGCAGTGAATACACTTGACTTGAGCATTCATAGTTTTCATACTCTTTCTCTCTACATTTAGCATTCGTTTGCTCAGAGGTTGATGTGCTTGCTGCTTCCTGAGCAGCTCTTTTTTTCTTCACCCTAGCGGCCCACTTCTTCTTGTCTTCTGTCAGCATCTTTTCACGTTAAAACTGATTAAGTCAGTGTTTGTGTTGCGTTTTTCTTAATTTTTCATTTAAACTGGCACTTAAATCTTCAATCTGCTTCAAGAATGATTCAAGATTTGAAGAGGTAGGGGAAGTGACAGTGAAGGTGGTAGGAAATGAGAACAACCCCAGTACACATGTGCTGCGAGTTGATTCTACAATAAAATAAAATAACAATAAAAAGTGGAATAACCTTGGAGGTCAATCATCACCGCAAAAGCGGACAGTAAAGGTCACGTAGTATATGTGTACCAAATTTCAGGTCAATAGGTCAAATGGTTTGCAAGCTACAGGTGATTTAAAATCCTGGAAAGACAAACAAACAGCCATGGTAGCGTATTATATACAGTGCATCCAGAAAGTATTCACAGTGCATCACTTTTTCCACATTTTGTTATGTTACAGCCTTATTCCAAAATGGATTAAATTAATTTTTTCCTCAGAATTCTACACACAACACCCCATAATGACAACGTGAAAAAGTTTACTTGAGGTTTTTGCAAATTTATTAAAAATAAGAAAACTGAGAAATCGCATGTACATAAGTATTCACAGCGTTTGCTCAATACTTTGTTGATGCACCTTTGGCAGCAATTATAGCCTCAAGTCTTTTTGAATATGATGCCACAAGCCTGGCACACCTATCCTTGGCCTGTTTCGCCCATTCCTCTTTGCAGCACCTCTCAAGCTCCATCAGGTTGGATGGGAAGCATCGGTGCACAGCCATTTTAAGATCTCTCCAGAGATGTTCAATCGGATTCAAGTCTGGGCTCTGGCTGGGCCACTCAAGCACATTCACAGAGTTGTCCTGAAGCCACTCCTTTGATGTCTTGGCTGTGTGCTTAGGGTCGTTGTCCTGCTGAAAGATGAACCGTCACCCCAGTCTGAGGTCAAAAGCGCTCTGGATCATGTTTTCATCCAGGATGTCTCTGTACATTGCTGCAGTCATCTTTCCCTTTATCCTGACTAGTCTCCCAGTCCCTGCCACTGAAATACATCCCCACAGCATGATGCTGCCACTACCATGCTTCACTGTAGGGATGGTATTGGCCTGGTGATGAGCGGTGCCTGGTTTTCTCCAAACGTGATGCCTGGCATTCACACCAAAGAGTTCAATCTTTGTCTCATCAGACCAGAGAATTTTCTTTCTCATGGTCTGAGAGTCCTTCAGGTGCCTTTGGCAAACTCCAGGCGGGCTGCCATGTGCCTTTTACTAAGGAGTGGCTTCCGTCTGGCCACTCTACCATACAGGCCTGATTGGTGGATTGCTGCAGAGATGGTTGTCCTTCTGGAAGGTTCTCCTCTCTCCACAGAGAACCACAGGAGCTCTGACAGAGTGACCATCGGGTTCTTGGTCACCTCCCTGACTAAGGCCCTTCTCCCCCGATCACTCAGTTTAGATGGCCGGCCAGCTCTAGGAAGAGTCCTGGTGGTTTCGAAGTTCTTCCACTTATGGGTGATGGAGGACACTGTGCTCATTGGGACCTTCAAAGCAGCAGAAATTTTTCTGTAACCTTCCCCAGATTTGTGCCTCGAGACAATCCTGTCTCGGAGGTCTACAGACAATTCCATTGACTTCATGCTTGGTTTGTGCTCTGACATGAACTGTCAACTGTGGGACCTTATATAGACAGGTGTGTGCCTTTCCAAATCATGATTAATCAACTGAATTTACCACAGGTGAACTCCAATTAAGCTGCAGAAACATCTCAAGGATGATCAGGGGAAACAGGATGCACCTGAGCTCAACTTTGAGCTTCATGGCAAAGGCTGTGAATACTTATGTACATGTGCTTTCTCAATTTTTTTATTTTTAATAAATTGCAAAATCTCAAGTAAACTTTTTTCACATTGTCATTATGGGGTGTTGTGTGTAGAATTCTGAGGAAAAAAATGAATTTAATCCATTTTGGAATAAGGCTGTAACATAAGAAAATGTGGAAAAAGTGATGCGCTGTGAATACTTTCCGGATGCACTGTATATACCAGTAACGGCACACTGCGAAAACACTTGACTTGAGCATTCCTAGTCTTCATCCTCTTTCTCTGTACATTTACCATTTGTTTGCTCAGAGGTTGATGCGCTTGCTGCTTTCTGAGCAGCTCTTCTTTCCTCCACCCTAACAGCCCACTTCTTCTCATCTTTCGTCAGCATCTTTTCATGTTAAAATTGATTAAGTCAGTGTTTGTGTTGCAATTACTTTTTACGTTTTCTTAATTTTTTAATTAAGCTGGCACTTAAGTCTTCAATCTGCCTCAAGAATGATTTAAGATATGAAGAGGTTGGGAAAGTGACGGCGAAGGTGGGAGGGAATGAGAACGGTGACTGTACACATGTGCAGCATGGCCGCCCTGCTGGATAATTCAACAATAAAATAAAGTAAAAATAAAAAGAGAAATAACCTTGGAGGTCAATCATCACCCTGAAAGTGGATAGTAGACATCACGTAGTATATGTCTACCAAATTTCAGGTCAATAGGTCAAACGGTTTTCAAGCTACAGGTGGTAAAATCCTGGACAGACAAACGAACAGCCACGGTAGCGTATTATATATAAAGAAGATTATATATATATATATATATATATATATATATATATATATATATATATATATATATATATATATACTAATAAAAGGCAAAGCCCTCACTGACTGACTGACTGACTGACTCACTCACTCATCACTAATTCTCCAACTTCCCGTGTAGGTAGAAGGCTGAAATTTGGCAGGCTCATTCCTTACTGCTTACTTACAAAAGTTAGGCAGATTTCATTTCGAAATTCTATGCGTAATGGTCATAACTGGAACCTGTTTTTTGTCCATATACAGTAATCCCTCCTCCATCGTGGGGGTTGCGTTCCAGAGCCACCCGCGAAATAAGAAAATCCGCGAAGTAGAAACCATATGTTTATATGGTTATTTTTATATTGTCATGCTTGGGTCACAGATTTGCACAGAAACACAGGAGGTTGCAGAGAGACAGGAACGTTACTCAAACACTGCAAACAAACATTTGTCTCTTTTTCAAAAGTTTAAACTGTGCTCCATGACAAGACAGAGATGACAGTTCTGTCTCACAATTAAAAGAATGCAAACATATCTTCCTCTTCAAAGGAGTGCGTGTCAGGAGCACAGAATGTCACATAGATAGAGAAAACAATCTCTAGCAAACAAATCAATAGGGCTGTTTGGCTTTTAAGTATGCGAAGCACCGCGGCACAAAGCTGTTGAAGGCGGCAGCTCACACCCCCTCTGTCAGGAGCAGGGAGAGAGAGAGAGAGAGAGAGAGAGAGAGAGAGAGATAGAGAGAGACAGAGTTTGTTTTTCAGTCAAAAATCAATACGTGCCCTTCGAGCTTTTAAGTATGCAAAGCACCGTGCAGCATGTCGTTTCAGGAAGCAGCTGCACAAAAGATAGCAACGTGAAGATAATCTTTCAGCATTTTTAGACGAGCGTCCGTATCGTCTAGGTGTGCGAACAGCCCCCCTGCTCAATCCCCATATGTCAGGATCAGAGAAAGCGCAAGAGAGAGAGAAAAGTAAGCTATCTAGCTTCTCAGCCATCTGCCAATAGCGTCCCTTGTATGAAATCAACTGGGCAAACCAACTGAGGAAGCATGTACCAGAAATTAAAAGACCCATTGTCCGCAGAAATCCGCGAACCAGCAAAAAATCCACGATATATATTTAAATATGCTTACATATAATATCCGCGATGGAGTGAAGCCGCGAAAGGCGAAGCGCGATATAGCGAGTGATTACTGTAACACAAATTAAGGTCTTAACAAAGCTCCTAACAGCTATAATACAAGTAAATGTTAATTGTTAAAAAGGAGGGATATTCCAGGCTACACAGATTATATCTAAAAATAAATCTTTCAGTCTCACAATCATTGTAAAAAACTATGTCAAAATCTATCTGCCCTAGGTGAACTAGTAATGCACATCATACTACAGAGCAGGTTACTGTCCATGATTTAAGTGTGATATGACAAAGATCTAATGCTCAGTCTGTCATCGGCGATGCTAATATCTCTCATCCTCTCTGACATGTTGCTTTAAGGTCAGAAGAGATAAGTTAATCAAAGTGTTAGCAATGTCATACACCACTGCAGGACAGAGGGAAGAGAAAGAGAATAGATGTGTAGTGGTATTGTGTGTACGAGGGGGTTTCTATTCAATATGTCTACTTATCAAATGTAAATGTGGATGTGCAGCCTTTCTAAGGAAGCTGCTCCTTTGAATAGATTACTTCCATCCATTGAATGGTAAGACTATTTTAAAGAAATAACTACTAGGTGATTGTAAGCAGAAGAAGTAGAACTAGAAGTAATTTGGTGCCTGGGATAACAAAAAAACATTTAGATGCTTGTACCTAGATAATGTTTTTACATCCTACAAGCAATTAAGCTTCAAATTTCACTTTTCATCAGCAGAATTTTTCTACTACTTTCAAGATAGAAACTTTGCTAAACGGAACTTGCCAAATTTTCCTCACCTTCCACCTACTTCTCCTCCAAGGGAAATATACAATTTATAAAAACATTTTAAAGGCCCTTCCTTTCAAAGATCTCTGGGCACAATGGTGATGGATCTTTCAATTAATATTTCAGAAAAGGAGTGGAAGGCACAGAATATACAGTACTCACGCTCCATATGCGCAAATCATTCAGTCAGTCAATTTAAAATCTTCTATCGAGCACTATTCAATGTTTCCAGAGCAGGATTCCCCTTGTGAACATTGCAATCGAAATCCGCGAACCAGCAAAAAATCCACGATATATATTTAAATATGCTTACATATAAAATCCGCGATGGAGTGAAGCCGCGAAAGGCGAAGCGCGATATAGCGAGGGATCACTGTATATATGTATGTCTAGATATATGTAGATATGAATATATATGTGTATATATATGTAGATATGTAAATATATATATATATGTATGTGTATGTATGTATGTGTATATGTATATATGTATATGTGTGTGTGTATGTATGTGTGTATATGTATGTGTATATATATGTTGATATGTGTATATATATATGTATATATATATATGTGGATGTGTATATGTATATATATATATATATGTATATATGTGTATATGTAGATATGTGTATATGTAGATATGTATATGTATATATATGTTTATGTGTGTGTGTGTATATTATTATATATATATATGACAGCAACACTCATAACAATGACAACACAATTACATATATGTAGATATGTATATATATATATATATGTCTATGTATGTATGTCTAGATATATATATATATATATATATATATATATATGTAGATATGTATATATATGTGTATATATATGTAGATGTGTATATATATGTAGATATGTGTATATATGTAGATATGTAAATATATATGTATATATATGTGTCTGTGTGTATATATATATATGTGTGTGTATGTATGTGTATATGTATATATGTATATGTGTGTGTGTATGTATGTGTGTATATATATGCTGATATGTGTATATATATATATGTATATGTATTTGGATGTGTATATGTATATATATATGTAGATATGTGTATATGTAGATATGTATATATATGTATATATGTATATATATGTTTGTGTGTGTGTGTATATTATATATATATAAAAGACAGCAACACTCATAACAATGACAACACAATTACATTGACAATCATGTACGTTATTTTTAAAATGTTTCCTTTTCTTTTTCATAACCTCTTTAACACACTACTTCTCCGCTGCGAAGCGCGGGTATTTTGCTACATATATATTTATATATATATATATATATATATATATATATATAGATAGATAGATAGATAGATAGATAGATAGATAGATAGATAGATAGATAGATAGATAGATAGATAGATGTGTATGTATGTAGATATGTATATATGTGTATATATATGTAGATATGTAAATATGTATATGTATATATATGTGTCTGTATGTGTATATATATATATATATATATGTGTGTATGTATGTGCGAATATATATATATATATATATATATATATATATATATATATATATATATATATATATATATATATATATATGTATGTGTGTATATGAATGTGTATATATATGTATATATATGTGGATGTGTATATGTATATATATACAGTATATGTATATATGTAGATATGTGTATATGTAGATATGTATATATAAGTATATATGTTTATGTATATATATGTTTACATAACCTCTTTAACACACTACTTCTCCGCTGCGAAGCGCGGGTATTTTGCTAGTATATATATATATATATATATATATATATATATATATATATATATAAACAGTTATTAATACTAAAACACATGTATCTAACATTTCCTTCTTGTATGATTAATATTAGTCAGCAAAGCTTTTCTTTCAGACAGTGTTGCCAATGTCTGGTAACCTTCATTCTTCCTTTAAAAATAAATATAGGAATAGACTGAAGTTAGACGCAGATCTTTGCTACAAGTTATCAAAAGTGATTATAATGACCTTATAGGGCATAAAGACACTCAAGTCTCACAATTCACTTTGAGCTATTTCCCTCTTTTTTGACCTGTAGTTATATGTGTTATTTTTCTACTTTTTAAAATATATATTTAGTAGTATAATTTTTGTAAGTTAAAAACATTGAAATGTTGTGCTTTCTATTTTTTTATTCCTTATCAAGCCATGTTACTGGTTTACATTAAAAAAAATTAATTTAAAAAGTATTTGATGTACATAAGAAATACTACATGATTTACACAACCACACAACTCTTTCTGTATTTGCTTGATAATATCCCCAAGCATAGTCTTAGGGGCAGGGTAGGAGTTAAGAAATGCTCACTTTCGTTGTTTCTAGTAAGGGTTCAGTACTTAACAATTTAAGACTGAATAAAACTTGACATACTTCAAAATATTTCAGTTCCTGGAGGTGTAACTCCAAGAAAAAAGGCTGGAAATCCCTGGCCTAGAGACACTGTGTGATATTTAATCACATACGTGTAAATAGTCTGCTGTAGTTAAGTATTTGCTTTGATTAACAGGTGCAGTTCAAAGGTCAAAACTATTGATACTTGTAAACTTAGTGCAGGCAAATTTAAATATCAAAGAAGTACAGCATCCTTAATCATGTAAGACCAATGCATATATGATGGCACAGTTAAAAAGTCAAATGTTAGGAAGCAAAATCTGCAGCAGACCACAATCCATTAATAATACAACTCGACTTATGTCCATGGATGAAACAAAATTAAAAGCATTCACAGCTATTCATTGTGAAATGGTTTGCATCAAACTACAAACCTATAAAAATCAATGAAGATGCAGGGCCTTCACCAAGGTCTGACAATTCTTACACATTACCTTCATATGGGACAATAGTGTCATGTATCAAGGATTTATATGAAGAGCACAAGTCTTTGCAGTTTGAGCAGCTAAGACGTTGTACAGAAGTTACGTTCACAGGAGACTACTGGACATTGCTGAACTACTTTCGTTAAAAGTGATTTTTTTTTTTTACATTTTGCAATGAATCCCAAATAAAACTTTTACTCATTTGACAGCCTATATACATTGTACAAGTATATTATATATATTACAATTTTAATCAAGATTAATATATATACAGTGGAACCTCGGTTCACGAACATCTTGGAACACGTACAAATCGGTTTACGACCAAAAAGTTCGCCAAACTTTTGCATCTGTTCACGACCACACACTCGGTATACGAACAAGCCAGTTTCCCTTTCGGTTTGTATGTGTTCAGTCTCTCTCTGTGCATTTCCTGTGAAGCGAGCAAGAGAGAGAGAGCGAGAGAGCACCACACACACGAGAGAGAGACACACACACACAGGCGCGCAAGAGAGAGACACACACACACACACAGGGGCGCGAGAGAGAGACACACACACACACACACACAGGCGCGCGAGAGAGAGAGGCACACACACACACAAGCGTGCGAGAAAGAGACACACAAACACAGGCGCACGAGAGAGACACACATACACAGGCGCACGAGAGAGAGAGACACACACACACAGGCAGCGCGAGAGAGAGGGCTGGAAGCATAAGGTAGGAAGGCGGTTAAAGAATGCACTGGGCTTGTGTTTGTTTTCACTTCTGTTTACAGCGATCGGTTTGTAGCGTGCATTGTTGCAATGTTACTTTTCTTGGTGGTTTATTAAATTTACGGATTTTTTCAAATGTTCATTTTTTTTCCCTGTGCTGAAAACTCATTAAAAAAAGGTGTTTTTAGCCAGTGGTTGGTAGCGCTATAGCGTGAACTATTGCAGTGTTAGTTTTCTCTGTTGTTCAAGGTTTTCTCAGTGTTATTCAATGTTTTTTTACATTTAGTTTACTATTACGCTGTGTATTCTATGGTTTAATTAACTATATTTGTGCTTAAAAACTTAAAAAATATATATATTTACATATAGTTCATATGGTCTGGAATGGATTAATTGTATTTACATACAATTCTATGGGGGAAATTGCTTCGGTTCACGGCCAAATCGGGTTACGACCAGAGTTTTGGAATGAATTATGGTCGTGAACCGAGGTTCCACTGTACAATTTATGTTGTAATAAAAAAGCAAAGACAGTGAGAAGTTTTGGGGCACTCATATGCAAACCCTTTATAACTGCCTCAAAAAGAAAAAGAAAATTCTGATCAAAGTGTTACTTTGCATCTTTTCAGACAGGAGTCTGGATATGACTACCAAAGATGGTGGTTCTTCTGGTTAAAACTGTTTCCAGGAGAGGGAGTTTGGTCGGGCCCAGATGGACAACAATATTCCAGTCTGCAGAGAGAGTGAGAGAGAAGGGTTTATTGAAGAGTTCTAACCCCTGGAGTGGTGGAGAATTACCATCATCTCTCCTCTGCTGTAGTCAGTAAAGCATTTGATGCCACCATTTGGGAACAGGCTGCTTTTTTATGGTGGAGACTTGAATGGACAGGGGTAGCATCAGTCTTCCCTCTTGGGTGCTTTTTCTTGGCTGCGGAGGAGGCGGTGGTTCTAAGACGCCCATGTGTGACAACGTCAAGTGTAAAAACATTGAGGCATTCAATGATTTCTCTGATAAAATACAAATACCTCTGCCTGACATGCTTTGCACAGAGAAGATTAACCAATTCTTGATGATCTCAGAAATTCGGGATAGGATAAACTCAGGCTTCAGTTGCACATTCCACAGAAGTTTCAAGGTAATGTACTGTAGTTCTTACTAACCATGGTGCTGAAGAGTGGCAAAATACTGCATGTTGATAAGTACACTGAACATATGAGCTAATGAACCTAAAATTAACCTTAACGAGTTTATCAGTTTCTATTTAATAAAACATTAAGGTCTGTGTGTGTGTCTCTGGTCTTCATGAGCAGCCATATTGGTCAGTCTGGCTTTGGTGATGTGATAGAAAGAAGCCGAGTAAGTGTGAGACACACAAGGAGGAGTAACGGTAAAGGAGGCCTTCAAAGATAGGAAGTATAAAAGAACAAGGCACCTTGAAATCACAGAATCTGAGAAGCAGGCTTTATGGGAACACGTTTAAGAGAGGTAGAGCTGAGCAAGAGAGCTTCAGACACATGAGGATATTGAGGAAAGGTGCTGAAAGGACATGTAGGGGAAGAGATATCGAATACTTTTAAATGTATTCTATTACTGTGTTTTTTGGCTAGCAATATACAGGGTCATCCAGATCTAATTATGCAATTATTGCATTGCATTGCATTAAAGTTGCATAGTTAGATCTGGACCACCCTATATAATAAACAAAATTGCATGGGTTTGCAGATCTAAGCTACTTGATAGCAGTACCATCCTAGCAAATTTAAGTGAATGACAAAACAAGAAATAATCTAATTTATTTTAGACTTGAAAACAGCCACCTATGCCTACTTTCAATTCAATTGTTTAAGATCTTACAGTAGTTATACAGCTTACACTGAACACAGTTAATACAAATGTATTATTCTCAGTTAATTGAAAGTGACCATTTTTGGCCTTTACTAAAATAAAGTGTTTGCATACAAATTTTCCTAGGAATTTATCAGCAGATTTACCATTTTTTTCTAAAACCCTTACAAAATTGCATTCTCTTAGCTTACATAACATAGCCTTTATTATACATTTCAGCTTAAGTTTGCTTGACTTAAGTGAAGTCGAATACGCAGTATTGTGTAGTGTTTTAAATCACTGGACTTTGAACCCCAAGGCTGTTGGTTCTGTTTCTGACCTGTGCCTCCCTGTGTGACCCTGAACAAGTCACTTAACCTGCCCGACCACCAATGGTAAAAAAAAAAAAATCTCTGTAAACAGTTAACATTGTATCTTGAAAAATCTGTACATAATACAAATTGGTTCTTCTGTTGTAGGAGAACCTACAATCATTACTTAGATGCAGGTTTTGATGTGAATGATCATGACAGTCTGTTACACAGGCTTGAAACACAAAAATATGCTGGCTAAACTGGTAATGGTTGCCATCAACCCCACATGTTATGGAGAGCCTTTCCTGTCTTAGAAGCTTGGAGATGTAACAGAACTTTGTGTACCTCTTAAATCTGAGTAGCTAGCTGACTTCACATACAATACAAAGCAATAGACTGACTAGTCTGTAACAAGCTCAGGCTTCTTTCTCAGATTATGTGCCATATTCTTCACCGTATTCTTGTCATAACATTTCAAAAGTTTCATTACCACTCTTCTCAAGCCTAACACAAAAATTCAATTACACACCTCTACCATACTCTCACATTAATGTCTTCTTTGTCTGCCATGATGACACATACAAAGTGCTTCCACTTCCTGTGACAAAATGCTGAAGAATCCTGCGGGTCCAATTGCTGGTTCACACATGTCGATGTATTCTACACAGCAATTCCCATGTCTACACTTCCTGAAAGAGAAACAGGGACAGTCTCATTACATTTCAATCACCTCTCATAGTTATTATTTCATTTCTATATGTATATTTTGGTTCTGTCATGTTCCTTGTAGTTTGTGGGTGGATATCTTACCTGATCATTATGGAACATATATAAACATCGGTGACCAGTGCCAGACATCTGTGTCGAGTGTTTTTCATCACACACACAACATCCCAGACAACATAGCGAGACCAGTGGGCTCTCCGTGGATTGTTGTCGGGGCCTAGGAGACGGCGCAGACGGAGAAGGGAAAGGAAGCAGAAGCGGGGCCGCACAAGCCACCTCTACCGAGCCTGTATCTTACCAATGCCAGATCCCTGGTGGCACTAAAATGGATGAATTGGAATTACAACTCGCTGGAAATCTCTATGTTTGTGACTGCTGTGTTTTGATTATCACTGACACCTGGATTCACCCGGGGATACCCGATGCTAGAATGCAGCTAGCAGGTCGCACTCTGCTCCGCTGGGAGCAGGACAAAGGAATCTGGTAGGAGCAGAGGAGGGGGGGCTCTGTATTTACGTGCATGAGAACTGGTGCAACAACGGGACAATTATAGACAAACACTGTTCCCCCTGACCTCGAGTACATGTCTGTAAGATGCCGGCCTTTTTTTCTATCCGAGAGAGCTAACAGTAGTGATTGTCATGGCTGTGTACATTCCACCCGATGCCAAATGTAAACACGGCACTCTCTCTCCTGCTGAATACCATTAACGAACAGTAGCGAGCCCACCCTGATGGTGCTCACATAATTGCAGGAGACTTTAACAAGGCCAACTTGAAGACTGTACTCCCGAAATTTTATCAACATGTTAAGTGTTCTACTACAGGGGAGAACACTCTGGACCATGTTTACTCCAACATCAAGCACGCGTACAGAGCCACACCCCTCCCCGAACTCAGCCAGTCTGACCAGCTTTCTCTCCTGCCCTCCCCAGCCTACACCCCCCTTAGGCGCAGCTGCCAGGCCCAACATAAAGACTGTTACAACCTGTACTGAAAATGCACTCTCCAAACTACAGGACTGCTTTGAACAGACAGACTAGGACATATTTGAACACCAAGAGCTGGAAACATTCACAGGAACGATACTGGACTATATCAGGTTCTGCATCGGAAATGTGACTGTGGACAAAAAAATTTGGGTTTTTCCCAAACCAGAAACCCTGGATGACCAGCCAGGTCCGTACACTCCTCAGAGCCTGTGACACTGCCTTCAGGTCAGGTGACAGAGCTCTGTACAGGTCTGCCCGAGCCACCTCTGAAAAGTGGAATTAAAAAAGCCAAGACGGACCATAAGAGGAGCATAGAGTCCCACATGTCCCAGCCATAATACACGGGAGGTGTGGCAGGGAATACAAAACATCACAAACTACAGAGGGCTGTGATGCAACAACAGGAGATCTGAGTGTGCCACTAGCAGAGGAGCTAAACTGCTTCTTTGCTCGCTTTGAATCATCACAACAGCAGCACTCACCTGATCCAGCCCTGCTCCTACCCTCACCGGGTTCCTGTACTACTCCACTCACTGTAAAGGGGCACAATGTCAGATGGGTGCTCCCGGCAGTGAACCCCAAGAAGGCTGCCGCCCCAGATGGAGTGCCTGGTAGGGTGCTCAGAGCGTGTGCCCACCAGCTCACCTTTATCTTCACCAAAATCTTCAACCTCTCCCTAGCCCTGGCAGTCATTCCGTCCTGCCTAAAATCAGCCACAATCATACCAGTGCCGAAGAAGTCTCCCATCACCAGCCTAAATGATTATCGCCCTGTGGCCCTCACTCCGGTAATCATGAAGTGTTTCGAGAGACTGGTTCTCCAGCACATCAAGGACTATTTCCCCCAAGACTTTGATCCCTACCAATTCACCATATCGCGCGAACAGATCCACAGAAGACGCCATCGCCGTAACTCTCCACTCTGTGCTGAGCCATCTGGAGCAGCAGCAGAGCTACGTATGGATGCTCTTTGTGGATTACAGCTCAGCTTTCAATACAATCATTCCTGACATTCTCATCACCAAACTGGTCACTCTTGGCCTCCCCCTCTCACATGTGTCTGAATAAAAGACTTTCTTACCAACCGGCTCCAGACTGTGAGACTTGGCCCCCACCTCTCCTCCATTCGCACTCTGAACACCGGTACCCCACAAGGCTGTGTGCTGAGCCCCCTCCTGTACTCTCTCTACACCCACGACTGCAGTCCGGCCCACAACAACAACCTCATCGTCAAGTTTGCTGATAACACCACAGTGGTCGGACTCATCTCAAAGGGAGACGAGGCAGCTTACAGAGAGAAACTCTTGAAGTTGGCAGCCTGGTGTTCAAAGAACAATCTGGCTCTGAACACCAGGAAAACCAAGGAGATCATTGTCGTCTTCAGGAGGCACAGCACCGACTTAGCTCCCCTTTACATCAACGGCGAGTGTGTGGAGAGGGTCCATTCCTTCCGGGTTCTCTGCGTCCTTATCTCCGCTGACATCTCTTGGACAGACAACATCACAGCAGTCATCAAGAAGGCTCAGCAGGGTCCTCAGAAAGCACAACCTGGACTCCAACCTGCTACTGACCTTGTACCGCTCGTCCATCGAGAGCCTGCTGACGTACTGTATCACAGTATGGTACGGCAGCTGCACCATGGCAGACAGGGAGAGGCTTCAGAGAGTAGTAAAGGCAGCACAGAAGATCATTGCCTGCCCTCTCCCCTCCCTGATGGACATTTACACCTCCTGCTGCCTCAGCAGAGCAAAAAACATCATCAAGGACAGCTCCCACCCTGGCTCTGATCTGTTTTACCTGTTGCCCTCAGGGAAGCGTTACAAATGCATCACAACAAGGACAAACAGACTCAAGAACAGTTTTTTCCCCAAAAGCCATGACCATTCTAAACTCACACATGCACTGGCTACACAGTCTAACCCCCCAACCCCTGGACTTCCTTTTATCCATCAACTGTGCAATATTGAATATCTAAATGGTATTGATAATAACTGTGCAATATCTGTATACTGTACAATATCATTACTCTCAGGGTCCAACATCCACTACTCACTGCACATGATCATCATTATTGTGCAATATTTTTTTATATTATTTAAATAATGTGCAATAACCCAATATGTATACAGTGTCGCAGAACTTTTTTTGCAACGTTTTTGCAACTTTTTGCACCATTTGTTTATTTGTTTGTTGTATTCTACATATATGTCTGCACTGGAGGAGCTGCTTTTAATCTCATTGTACATGTGTATAGTGATAATAAAGGGATTCTATTTTATTCCATTCTATTCAGACTGGATCAGCAAGTCCCCCAACATTCATCTAAATAACTTGATGACTTCATGTGTTTCAACTACAGAAGCCATAACCCCAAACGAAGGTGGATGTGTCATGCCAACAGATACACAATATGGCAGTGCTAACTAAAAAAAAAAAACAAGATCATGGCAAGTATAAAACATGTGGATGAAATAAAATAATAAGCCAAAAAACAAGAAAACAGTGAAACTATAAGATTCAAATCCTTGGAAAAAAATCAACATGTCAACAAGTAAAATTTTAAAAATCCCAGAAAAGTTCACAAAGGGTTGCAGTTCATGAGAAGGATAAAGACAAAACAGTAGCTGCCTCCTCAGCTGGGATTAACAAGGCAGCAAAGAAATCCCGTCCATTTAAAAGCATAAATACAGTGGGCACTAAGGAAAGAAACTGCTTTACTGAAGACACAAAAGGAGTGGTTAAGATGAAAATGTAACAAAATAAAATGAAACAAAACAAGTCACTCATCAAAATACGTATGTCAGAGGGTCCCCTGCATCCTTAAAAGTAGGTCAAGTTTTCCTTGGTTATCCATAGTGGCTCAATGGTTATCACTGAGAGTTCCAGGGACCCGAGTTCAACATGCTTTGACTTGGTGTGTCATCTGCATTTAGCTCAAAGTTGCTACAGACCAATGATTTGGTGAATTACTGAATGGGTATACATTTGTGCCCCAGAGTGGGTCCCTGGCAGCCATTAAAACTTCTCATTTTTTTCTGGGTAGTGACTGGCAGTTTGTCACCATGTTATTAAAAATGCGTTATTCTTTCATAAGACATATTGAAATGTAAGCAAATTAAGTGGCTTACAAGAAAGAAAAAAAATGAAAAAATAATAAAAGAAACATTTAATAAAACTGAAAATAATCAAGCAATAGTTAGCATCAATCACATTAAAACAAAGACCTGTTAAGTAATCAAATGAACATTGCAATGCTCTCCTTCTTTGGTACATCCCCCACGAGACCTGAGTCATTTGTCAGGAACAAAGAAGAGCTGCCAAGGGTTAAATCCAAATTGTAGTAGGAGTGGACTAAAGCCCACTCGAGCAGCAATGGCTGTATACTCCCACTCGGCTCTCTGATGGTTCACCTCTTCTGCAGCGACTGTCTCAAAGCATTTTCCGGCTGCACTAATTCTCCTGGAGCACAAGGTCATTTTTTTCCCCTTTTCTGACTAAGTGAGACCAAATCCTGTTTCATCTTGAAACTGCGTGCCGTCATGTTGCAGCTATTTTTAGAGGCGAGTGATTCTGCAGTCCAGATAACCTGTCCTGTTTAATGTTCGGCAGCAGAAAGCCGATTGGAACAAGCGCTGCCTCCTGGGAACAAGATATCCTGCAGCTGATTTTTGTAGGAAGCTGGATCATTTCTGCACTTAACAATATGAGCACTCTGAGCAATGGGCTATTTTTTCAGTTCTGCTATAGAAATTGAAATTTGTATTTAAAAGGCATTCAGAAGCAAAGGTAATTGAATCTGACACTGGCGTTTTTGAGGTGTGCTGTCTTATCATTTGGCTTGCTTTTCTAAGTTTGCCCTAAAAACACTGGGTGAGAGAGCAGAAGAAGCTCTGATCGCGGTATATGACTGGAATCCTTGAGATAAGCCAAGTTCCCATTAATATTGGCATGTTCTGTTGCCCTTATGGCCTCAATATGCTTATCCTCCGAAAACTTATGGCTAATGGATATGTCCAGTGGCGTAGCTAGAGTTCGCGCCACTCGGGGCGGGGCGGGGCTTCAATTTGCCGCCCTCCAACGTATCTGAATATGTTAACCTATTTAAATAGAAAATTAAAATAACGTATAGAGAAAAATTAAGATACGTTTTGCATAGATTTATTTATATATAGAGAAACAGCAATATTTTTTCACATATAATTATTTATAAGCATCAACTAGACAAGAATATAGTACAGACGTACCGTGTTCTGATTATTAGTTTAATATAATTACGCTGCGAAAACCAGAACCGGTGTGGTGTACAAGTGATAGGTAGGGATGAGCAAGAACTCATTCGGATTGTTAACGAAACGAAATTATACATTGTGAATTAGTTTTTTTTATCTTCCTAGAAGTTATTATCGGTGTAATGAATTTGTGAATTTCCCCTTGGGATTAATAAAGTATCTATCTATCTATCTATCTATCTATCTATCTATCTATCTATCTATCTATCTATCTATCTATCTATCTATCTATCTATCTATCTATCTATCTACAGGAGTTAAAACCAGACAGGGCACCCCCACTCAGAGATCCCACATAGCAGGCTAAATAATAGTCTCCAGTTAACCTAAAACATTTTGGGGTTATGAGGAGTTCTCTGGAGCAAACTCACAGAGACATGTCACCTAAAGACAAACAGTTAGCAAGCAAATAAGCAGACCCAGTATACTGGAGCACTAATCCATGCTCTGCTATTGTGTTCCACATTTGTGATTTTAAACAGTTATTTAAAAAATGAATGCAAAGTCCCAAGTGTTACCAATCATGAGTGCATTGTTAGCACCTTATGGAGAAGGGTTTAAAGGAACACAAGGGGACTAGACCTGTTATAACAGCAGTTTCCATTTCCGTCCCCTGGGCTGTGGAAGACCCAAACAAGATTGCTGTCACATCCTACTTCCCAAGACTTTACCTCTTTCACCCTAGCTTCAATAAAACCAGTCATTTCCAGGAAGTCATTGTCATTTTGGCCACTCTGAGGATCCCTGAAATACACAGGTATATGTCTGCATTGTGTTATGGAGTTTACTATATTTATGTATTTTATTGCTATGTTTGAGTTAATAAGGGGCACATTTTAATTTTTTTTTCTATTATGTGTATAATTATGTTCTTTCTTTTTAAATTTTCTGCTATTTCTTGTTTTTTGTGAATGGAGCCCCAGGAGATGCAGCCACCCTCATGTTACTACTCCTGAGCCCTTATTATGAGTTTATAAGTGATCTGAGAATGCTCAGGAGAAGGAAATCATCTGTTTATAGGAGTTTCTGTGAGAATTGCATTTTCTGTGTTGGATGTTCTGTTTTTTTTTTATTTATTGGGCTCTGTTTAGAGCAGTGCTTCTCAACCTTTTTGATGTTATGTCACACTTTTTCCATGTAAGTGCCTTTGTGACCCGTGAAGAGTGCAATCATGAGAGCGGAGACGGATGAGCACGAGATTTAGAGCAGCGACCCACTGCAACCTACTACCATTATAAACAATAGCAGCCCACATCCCACTGGTTGAGAAAAACTGATTCAAAGGATTCTGATGTTTGGATTCCTAGTATGGGGGCTCATTTGCTTAGGATTACAAACTCTTTTGTGCCTCTTTCTGCTCTTTTGAGCTTTTCTTTGTTTTTTTATATTTTGTGAAAAATGAATCTGTGACTAATGAAAGATTCTTCATCTGTCCTTTAATGCAAGCCACAGGTTTATGGTTATCGCTCCTCTTTTAGGGGTTTAGTCATATTTTTTTAATATACAGAGCTGTTTTGCCAGTTTCCCATTTTTGTACCTTCTCCAATTCAAGCCAGAGTGAAGCCTTAGTCAGGTGAGCCTCTGCACTGATTTTGATTCACACGTGTTTTGTCTTAGAGGTAGCTCCATATCATAACACATGAACGTTGATGAGAAGATGGAATATTTGTTTATTCAAATCGACTTGACTACTAACTGCATTAAACAGGGTTTACTCACCTGAAACCCTAACTCTTTTTGTGGCACAATAATCAGTTTATTCTTTACAGTGTATATTAAAATGTATTTTATTGATCAAGGTTAATGTTAACTAAAACTGTAACTAAAATGCTAAGAAAGCATTTTGTCAGTTCAAATCAAAATGAAAACAGAAGTAAAATTAAGACTGCATACTTGAAAACAAACTGACCAATTAAAATATGGGCAGGAAAACATGTGCTGTTACTGTTTTTTAATTGTGAATTTCAAGACACAAGTAATGTGAGATTTTTTCATTTACATCTTGATAATTGTTTGCTGATGTTCAGTGTTGTTCATCATACACTTCTGTTCTATTCCAAACATTTTTATTTCCATTTTACCTGAAAACATGAAATTAAGAATTTTCCACTGCAAGCTACATGAGGTAAGTGAGATATAAAAACATTTTGGATTAAATATTCCTTTAAATAGCTGAATAAATAAATTGACTGTACCTGCTATGCACAACATGACTATGAAACCAACCCATTGGACATAAATGGAATGGTTATATTTAGGAGTTCTTTTGAGTAACAGACTGACAGTAACATTGACAAGTGTGCAATGTCGGTGGTTGGGTTTGGGAAGCTCAATTAAAGGGAAATAACCCAATAAATTTAAGACAATCTTAAACTCTTATCATAAATATATTTATAAAGAAGTTGAGGACTGTGATGTGTTGAAAAAATCCATACAAACCTGCCAAAGAAGGTAAAATGACAGGTTACTGTTTAACAGTCTTCCACTTCTTGCCTGCAGAAAGCTGTAGTCTAGCCGCCTCAGTTGATTGACCACATAAAGACAGAAAGTGTGCTGATGTGCCTCAATGTCTAGGAGGTTGTGTGAAGTACCTCCTTTCATACTGTCAAGTGTTTCATCCAAAAAGTAAAATACAAAGTGCTTCCCAGGTAAACAGATCCTTGAACAGATGGGCACAGCTACAACACAAGTGACACATTAAAGCTTTCAAAAGATATCCGTCTACTGAGATGGCTTGCACAAAAAGAGCTTTTGTGAATTGTTTATGAGATTTCGGATTCTTATGACAGTCTCATTCTATTTTGGCGCACTGTGCATTCCTTAACATTCATTGGATAGCCAAAACAAAAACTGAACCAAAAATAAAATGTAATTCAGGTATGTCACCAAAAATGAAAGGTGAACTTTAAATGGTCAAAAGCCCACTAAACTAAACTTAAAATGAAATGACATGTGAATTAGTATAGAAATAAAACTACTTAATAAAATGAAACTAAAATAACCTCGGTACTGATTATACTTGCTAAGGGCTTGTTGTGAATCACCGTCTGTTTCTACCAAACACTGCATATGAGGTGCAACTGGAGTATTAGATGTTGTAAAGAATCCAGTGGCGAGCAATTTAAAATTGCTTTAGCTTAGCTAATCTTTTAAAATAGCCTGAGCTTTGAGCTGTGGGAGGCAGTTATTGGCAAAAACCTGTTCAAACTACAAGGGGGGCAACATGAACTACCATGATATCAGGATTAAAAAAGCACTGCCTGAAAACCATCTAGGAGTTTTAAGATTTTTTCATAAATAAAAATCACCATTTGTATACAAACGTGTACCATAGTGGATTTTTAAAATATGCATGTGAATGTATTTTCTCCCTGAAATTTCATCAATGAAGATTACTGTCCAGTCCATCACAAAATAAACTGCATGTCATTCAATCCTTATAAAATCAAACAAATTAACTAAAAATCGCAACTGTCACAGTCTTATCGATATCAATAATTTGAAGTTGCCTCCCATTTTCACGTATGCTTAACTCAGTTTAGGTGTACGGGGAAGCAATGACTTTGTGGCAGTAATGGATACAAAGCACCTGCCAATTTAGAGTGTGTCATGCATGTACACCTGGAAATCACCTTCCTGAGGTAAGCAATACTATCCCATGACAACAGATGTCCATTCTGCCCATAGTGCAATAGAAAATGAGAACGGCTATAAGAAAAGACATAAAGAGAAAGTATAAATGAAGTAAGGGTCTGAACCAGGAGAACAACAACCTACCAATTAACAAAGCCAAAAGGCGTAAGTAAAAATCAAACATGAATTAATGAAATTAAGGAGGGTTTTAGAGTCCAAGTAGTCGAATATGGAAGTAAACCTAGAATGACCCTTTTATTCTGATGAGTAATGACTGACAGGCTCATGACCTCTATAGCCACACCCCTTATTGGGCAAAACTTGGCAATATATTGCAGCTAAACAAAAAATAAAGTTACGGCGGGAAATGGTCCAAATCGAAAATGAACTTTAGAATGAAGAACTGATTTGAAAGCAATTTCATTAGATTCCTCAGTGTTGAAGGTATAAAATATGCAGTTCAATAAAAGAGCCATAAAATAATGTGTAAATAATTTACAAAAAGCCCTAGGATCCTGATGGTGGTGCTGTTGCTAACACTGTCTTCCTTATCACCTGCAGTTGCAAGAAGCAGCCCTTAATTTTTGTGCAGGCTCCGGCCCTTCTGGTTGAGACTCACTACTGGTGAGTCGGCAGCTGTTGTGCTTGAGCTCAGCATAACCATTGGCTGTCCGCGGGGGGGGGGGGGGGGGGGGGCTGGGTGGTTAGTGGGGTATGGTATTTTCGGGGCGGCTTACGCGCATGACCGACAGGGGTTCAATTTTAAATAGATAATTGCTCGGGGCGTGGCGTGAACACACTAGCATCTACCTGGATTGGTGCAGGAGGTAGACTGGGTGGCAGATTGACTGGACAATCTTGACAGTTAAATTTAAGGAGTTAACAGTCAACAAAGGGTCAGTGAACCTAAAGGTGAGGTATAGGAGTAAGCACTGCTCAGCTATTGGAGTAGCAGTTGTGATTTTGGCGGCTTTGTAAATATTCTTTTGTATATAGAGTTATATACTTTATCTCCTAGTGATCGTTTTGGTGGAGGTATATATGCTTATTTGGTGCTGGGATAATTTTGATTTTGGTGCAGTTGTTTTTGTATATACACACACTTGTTTTTGTTCTTGTGCATTTTTTTTTCTTCCCTGTTGGAGGAGTTTCTTGAGCCAGAGATAAAAGAAGACAACCTTCATTATTGGAGTGTGTGTGTAGTTTTTATAGGAGTGCACTGTTTTTGTAAATACACCATATTTTTCCTCTTTTTTTGTTTTTATTTATTTCTGAAAAAGTGTCAGAGCTGAATAACTGTGTCTCAAAGCCCACCTGACACTACTGCATTTTTGGTTGTACAGCACCTTTGTAAATAAAATTGCACCATTCACCCTTCAATTTTTGTCTGTGTCTCATCTCTCCACAGATCCTGTTGAGTTCATAAACTATCAGATGTCAAGAGTGTAGGTTGGGGCCACTTCCCACTACATGGGATATCACAGTTTGGTGGGATAGATCAAGTTGGAAAGAGAGAACATTATTTTTGTTTGAGCACAGATGAAGACTGTGGATACAGTATGGCTCCAAAGAAACAGCCTGAGGTGGAAACTCCTGATCGTGGACATGGAGTTGACTCCAGTACAGCTCAGGCTACGGAGAATACCACCAGCACTGGTGACGTCAGAGTTGTGGAGACACTCTTGCATCAGTTCATCACTGTCCAGGAGGACAAGTATCGGAAGTTGGAAGGGCGTATCAAGAGCCTCCAACACCAATTCACCGAGCTGCAGGGGCAAGTGGATCTGGTGCAGAAATCACAGTCACAAGTCTCAGAAGAACCTGCAGAAAGGAGCAGAGGTTCACCAGTGAGAATCCTGGATTATCCTCTCCTGATGCCGTTTGCCAAGCCTGAGGACATATAACACTATTTAACAACCTTCGAAAGGATGGCGACACTATGTGGCTGGCCAAAGTCGTAATGGGCAGTCTGTCTGGTACCCTTGCTGACAGGGAGAGCCAGAGCAGCATTTTTGGCCATGCCAGCGGAGGAGTCTGAGGTATGACAGCCTTAAAGGGGCCATCCTAGAAAAATTTGAAATCCGCACAGAAACATATAGAATTAGATTTCTGTCTGTAGAGTGGGAGCATGGACAGTCTCCAAAGGAGCTGCTAGCACTCCTAAAAGAACTAAGTACAAAATGGTTACAACCTGATAAACACACTCTGGATCAAATAATTGACTTCCAAGAAAGCTGCAGACCTTGCAGAGGTGTTTTTGGCTGCTCATCGTCCAAGGAACCTGTGAAGAGAAGACAAAGTCGGCATGAAACCTAGACCAATGGAACAGCCCAAAGGTATGTCTCAGGTTGATACGAGTCGTGGTCCAGTTAGTGCAGTCCACCTACCAGAGAGAAGAGTTTATAGGGAAGGAGTGATTTGCCATGGTTGTAACCAGAAAGGCCACATTCTTAGGAATTGCCCCAACAGGAGAGAGACAAAACTTTGTTTTGAACCTTGTCCACTACCAGCGAAGAAGACTCCTTTTGTAAATCGGGAGAAGGTGGTGAGGGTTACTATAGCAGGATGGCAGCACAAAGTACTGATAGATACTGGAAGCATCCAGTCTTTGGTGAGACGAGAGTGTCTGGAAGGCCAAATGGTTGAGTCGGGGCAGAGCGTAGCTCTGAGGTGTGTTCACAGTGAAGAGGTCACCTATACTCTGGTAAGGATAAACTTGGAGATAAAAGGGGTAGGTTGCGAGTTACCAATGGGAGTTGTGGATAACATGCCATACCCAGTACTTTTAGGGTTGGATGTGCCGGGTATTGAAGACTTGCTACAGAGTGCTCTGCAGGCAGAGACACTTGTGGTCACACGGGCTCAAGCAGCCAAGCAGAGGAAGAGATCCAAAGGTAACTGGGATGAGCTGCCGTTTTCAATAGCTGAGAGCCCGAGCACGTACCATAAAGCCTGCAGTCAAAGGAGGCAAGAGAAGCTCTGGGACGTTCCCCAGAAGGCTGGTAACTTCGTACCTCCACCTATTTTTCCAGGAGATGTCTTTGATATCCCGAGTGATGTGGCTGCCGCTCAGTATGATGACCCAAGCTTGCATGTTTGTTTCGACAAGGCTGCGAGGGGACTCCAGGCTAAAACCAGAGAATAGTTTGTCATAGAGCATGACATACTTTACCACCAAGACGAGAGTGGACAGAGACTGGTGTTGCCGAAGGGTCTGAGGGATAGAGTGCTTTTTCTTAGTCATAGCAGCCCTTGGTCTGGACATATGGGGCAAGTAAAGACATCAGAATGGCTTGCTAGACATTTTTATTGGCCGGGTTGGACAAAGGATGTGGCAAAATACATTAAAGAATGTGCCGAGTGCCAAAAAGTAGGACCTGCAAAAAGGGTTGATAAGGTGCCCTTAATACCACTGCCAGTAGTGGAAGAGCCATTCTCTGGGATTGCAGTTGATCTGGTCAGCCCTTTAGAGTGGAGCCACACTGGTTATAAATACATTTTAGTAGTGTGTGATTATGCAATACGGTTCCCTGAAGCCTTTCCCCTCAAGAAGACCAATGCCAGCAGTATAGCTAGGATGCTTATACAGTTATTCTCCAGGGTAGGGATTCCCAGAGATCTTTTGACTGATCAGGGATCCAATCTGACTTCCAAGCTGATGAAACAAGTGAACAGTTTATTAGGAATCCGGGGATTAAGGACCACACCCTATCATCTGCAGACTGACGGGCTTGTAGAAAGGAGCAATACTGCGTTGAAGCAGATGTTGTGCAAGTTTGTGAATGAGACAGGGTCTGATTGGGACCAATGGTTACCCTACTTGCTTTTCGCATATCGAGAGGTTCTGCAGTCATCAACAGGATTCTCCCCATTTGAACTGCTGTATGGTCGATATGTACGCGGTGCTCTCAGTGTCCTAAGAGAGACTCTAGAAGGAGACAAAGACAGAGCAGAATCAAAGAATGTGCTAACTTTTGTGCTCAAGTTACAGGAGAAGTTTGCTTACCTATCCCAGATGGTGAGAGAATATGGAGAAGGCACAATCTAAACAAAAGTCATGGTATGACAAAGCTGCAAGAGAACATAACCTTGCTGTTGGACAAAAGGTACTTTTGCAGCTGCCAACTTCTGAGAGCAGTTTACTAGCTAAGTGGCAGGGGCCTTGTACAGTGACAGCACAGAAGGTCCAGTCACTTATGAGATTGAGTATGCCTGACCATCTACGGAAGCCAAAACGGATATTTCATATAAATATGTTAAAAGATAGGCATGAGAATACTAACCCTTCCTTCCAGTTTGTCATTCGAAGTGTCTTGGAGGAGGATGAGGCAGAGGAACAGTATTTGCCCTCCAGACCAGATGCTGGAGTGTGGCCCTCATTGGAACACCTGAGTGACAGAGACAGGATATTCAACAGATCATTCCAGAGGGTTTGTTTGGAGCTCTGTCTGGTAAGACTGATCTTATACAACATAATATAAGACTTACAGTACCTCCCCAGGTCCGGTGAGAACTGCGTATTACCGCATCCCTGCACGTTTTCAGGTGGTCTTCAAAGAGGAACTGGAGCAAATGAAACAACTTGAATTAGTTGAACCATCGATGACTGAATGGTGCAGGCCTGTGGTACTCGTACCAAAGAAAAATGGACAAATGCGTTTTTGTGTAGACTATTCAAAAGTTAATGCAATATCTGCTTTTAATACCTACCCCATGCCAAGGGTAGATGAATTAGTGGAGCAGTTGGGTCCTGCTAAATTTCTAACTACTATTGATTTATGTAAAGGTTATTGGCAGATACCACTGAAAGAGGAGTCCAAGCCACTTACCGCATTTCGAGCGCCCAGATGCCTATACCAGTTCACCGTAATGCCATTTGGTCTACATGGGGCAGCTGCCAATTTCCAACGCCTGATGGACAAAGTGCTGCAAGGAGCAGAAAGCTACGCTGGAGCATATGTTGATGATGTAGTAGCATTTAGTCAATCATGGGAAGACCGCTTAAAGCACCTTGCTGAAGTTTTCGACCGTCTAAAAGCTGTTGGTTTGGTGGTAAACCCAGAAAAAACAGTTTTTTAGCCAAGGAAGAGGTTCAATACCTGGGTTACACCATAGGGGGTGGTATTATCCGTCCTCAGGTTGACAAAGTCGCTGCCATCCAGAATCGTCCGCAGCCAGCAACAAAGGGACGGGTCCATTCCTTTCTGGGACTGGTGGGGTGGTACCGTTCATACCATACTTTTCAAGTATTGCAGCACCCCTGTCTGACCTCCTGAAAAATCAAACCCCTAGAAACATCAATTGGATAGAAAGATGTGAACATGTTTTTAATACATTGAAAAAAGTTTTCTGTGAAAATGTATTATTGCACTTTCCTGACTTTTCCAAACCTTTTATTTTACAGGTTGATGCCTCAAGGGAAGGTTTGGGTGCCGCTTTAATGCAGGGGGAAGGAGAAGAAAGGCAACCTATTTTGTTTATTAGTCAAAAGCTGTTTGATAGATAAAAGAAATATGCAGTGTTGGAAAAGGAGGAACTAGCTATTAAATGGGAAATTGATAGTTTAAAATATTACCTTTTGTCAACAGAGTTTGTGGTAGAGTGTGACCATAGGGCTTTGCAATGGATGCAGCGAATGAAACATTCAAATGCACGTGTGGCCCGTTGGTATTTGTCGCTCCAACCTTATAGATTTCAGGTACGCTATGTGTCGGGAAAGAAAAATCTTGTGGCGGATTATTTGTCCCGACCTTGCGACCTGTACTCTTAAGGGGAAGGGTGTGTGGTAATGCGTGCGCGACTGACAGGGGTTCAATTTTAAATACATTGTTGCTTGGGGCATGTTGCAGCCATTTTCCTATAGTTAAAATCACTTAACCTCTTTTTCCAATGTCATTTTGCTTTCTATGGATGCCGGCATTTTGTGGTTGATTGGGACAACATTGCTAGGTGAAATCAATGAGAACATGACAGTACTAAGGTTAGTGCCTTGCAGATTTCCCAAAGATGTCATTTTGCTATAAAGAATTGAAACTTGAAAAATTTGTGTTTTCACTGTTGAGTATGACTTTGATTTTGTGTTTTGGCCACATTGACAGGTCTGATCGATTTTCTGGTTTGAACTTTGGCACCACATGACAAGTGTGATTTCATCTTCTGGTCTCCATTTTAAAACCCAAAACAGCTTCTCTATAGTCAGATCAGAAGAGTGTTGATGAACACACCCACATACAAAAAAAAAATTGTAGCTTCATTAGTTATAACTTTGTCTTCTGTGGTGTAAAGAAAAATAGCTTAGTTTCTTTTATTTCCTTTATATACAACATCCAAAGGGTTCCTTCCTTCTTCGCCTTTATAACCTTCTCTGTTTTTATCTTTCAATATCTCTGTCTAACTATTAACATGCTTATTGTATTCTTTTTTTTTGTTTCCCTATTCTGGTTCTCAGTTCATCTGTCATTTCAATATATACTTTCCACGGTGTCATTTGTTATCGTTTGTTCTTGATTTCCTCATGCCTTTTTATCTCTCACTATCTTTAACTATATTGAAACATGCCTTCACTGGCCCTAATCATCACAGTGTGAAAAACAAATAATGTGATTTGATAAACCTTGATAATTTAACAAATGAAACATTAGATATTCTGCCATGTTCATGTTTCACAGTTGTTTTCTCCTTTATTATCTTCTGGCATACAACTACCCTGGGAAGAGACATTAAAGAAAAAAATGAACCACTAACTGTGAAATTGCTCGCTGCTTTTTTATGTATAACCATATTTCTAGGCAAACATAACTGATGCTATTAAGTGCTAATGCTATCTAAACAGTTTTCCCTGATCAAATGAAGCTCCAAAGGATGTCTGAACTCAATCCTTAACCTATTTTTCGCTTCTTCCCATACTGGAAGAGAAAGTCCTTAAAGACAACCATTGACATCACCTCATCCCTACCTCAAGCTCTACCTCTTTTGGCACCAGGCTATAAATGTCACCACTAACAGGAAGTCAATATTAGTTGAAGGTTCAGCTTTTGGAAAAACATGTTGGTCCTACCACAGAATTTTCTTTTTTATCATTGCCTATTTTTTCATTCATTTTTGGTTAAGCCAATGAAACAGGGCTTCCCATTCTCAAACCCAAACTCTTCTCACATCACCCTCTTGATTCATTTTATTTACACTGGCTTAACTTCTACTCTGGACCAAACTGAGTGCTTCACCCTGCACCATATGCGACTTCCCAGTGCCCTCCTAATGTCATACTCCCTTATTACTTTAAAAAAGATACACGTCTGGCCTGGTTGTCACACCAATTATTGTTGATTATAAAAACTCCACTCTACTCCACTATGCCTCTTTGAAGAAGGTTTTCATTGTTCTTTTCCTTCAGAGGTGTTGGTGAGGCCAACAGGAGCACTTACCCTGTCTTCTGTGTAATACCAAGGGCCAGACTCTGGTCATTAAAGATCCTTGAGCGCCTTCTGTTAAGAGTAGAGTGTTTCCCGATGTCCTAACTGAATTGCCTATTCTGACCTCAGAATTATCCCACCTCTCTAAATGGCTATGTCTCCCTGTCAGTACTTCACTACCTAATATCTAACTGGTTGTGAGTGTACTGGCACAAAATGGCTACCATGTATCAGTCATGTGGGTGCTACACATTGATGGTAGAAGTGGCTCCCCATCTCAATGTAAAGTACTTTGAGTGTTTTGGAAAATGCTTTATAAATGCAATATCTTGTTCTTGACAAATTTTTAAATATTAAATAATGGATTATGATTAAATGGCTGAATGAATGCTTAAATCTGGTTTACAGACCTGCACAGTAAAAAATATTTTTCCATTTTATCTGCTGAACAAATTTGTTCTGCTCGTGGGCAATACTGGCTGAACCAATAGTTGTTTGGTCCAAACAAACTCAAGAAAAATAAACTGTTACGAAGACATTACAGCTCCTGTTCTCTGAGCAAGAGGATTCAATCATTGCCATTCAAGTAGTGTCTCTGATAAGCAGTTTCAGATAACTGAATAGTTTATCAATTATCTGTGTTTCCAAGATCATCAGTGGACCAGTGAGAGAGGAAGATCTTCAGTGCGCATTTTTTAATTCTGTTGAATTTGGAATATCTTGGAAAGATTCAGAAGGTCACCCCTTTTTCAAAAGAGCTCAGATCCATTCTTCAGGTTGTGTTTATCACATTTACCAGCAACATTGGCAATCCAGGTAGTTTCAGTGGTTAAATGTTCAAGATTTGAATGTATCAGATCAGACAATAAATGCAGTTCAGTAGTGCAGTATTAAGGATATCTACAGTTAGCAAAGGGTATGCTATATGGTTCGGAATACACTTCGGAATGACAGAAAATTGTCACATACACCAGTAACTCTTAAGTTATGGGAGAAAATCACAGACATGTTTATGATGGGTTGTCATATGATTGTGTAGTAAAATTAGCCAAGTTCATCCAAGCATGAATTCTGTGGCAAGTCATATACCACCCTCAATTTAGCATACTATTTATTGCAGTACTGTAGTATGCAATCTAAGATGCATCCTATAAAAAATGATGTTGGTGCATCACAGGGGGCTTTAATTTTATAGCATAAAAATATAATAAATATTCTCCACAACTGCAGCATCTCTCACACAACCTAATCAAACTGAGATCACTGAAAAGCAAAGACATGCATAAGAAAGGTTGGGGACAAAGAAGCTTGTCAGGTGAAGGCACCTTAGCACTAGTTTGAAATGTCAAAATGAAAATAACAGGTCAGGCAATAGATGGTGTTGTTGGGGTAAGGTAATAAGGTGGTGGTTTATATATTGTGTTTTGGCAGTGTTGTGATATGTTATGTCCAGTTTCAGTGGCTACGGACAACAGATTGAAATCTCATTATACAGTATGTTTGCCATTATAACTTGCTGTACATTGACTCCAAATTTGTATCAAAGTTTAACTTTTCTCAGTACTGTAATGTTAAATACCTTCTTGTAACACTATTTTAAACTGTTTCAATAAATTTCACAAATTTTACAAAATGGAGCCTTCGGCATTCAGCAGGATGTGTCAGTTGTTTCGGTTTCAAACTCCACTGTTCGGGAAATTCTTCATTAAAATTTATCTTATGACCTATATAAAATACAAATAATGCATACATTTATAGGAAAAATCTATGTGACTCAATTTCTTAACTCAGTTTATCGAATTGTTAAATGAAAATCAGGATATGCTGAACAATCTGCAAACTCATTTACAGTACCAGAATGAATTGTTAATGGAGGAGCTCATTTGAAAAATTTCATTTAAAAAATTATGATATTTAGGACAAGGCAAATAAACTGCATTGTTTAATTATTTTTTACTGGTATAACCCTGTGCCAGAAGTCAAATAAATAAATAAAGTGACTATTAACACTATCCTTTCAAAAACTGTCATATCTTTGTGCTACCTCAGTTTTAAAGAAGAATTTATTTCTCTGAGCTTTATCAACGCTTACACTAAGCATTTCCCCTGGCAGTGATATACCTCTGGAATCAATTCCATGTTTTGAATGATGTTTATGTTTTATAATTGTGACTTGGCTACTTTTCTCATTATTCACATGTGTATTTCTTCGCCACCAGTCCTGCTCTCAAGCACGTTCCCATAAGGCCTATTTTTCAGAAATGTGTAATTATTTTTTTGGGGTGCCTTTCTTGCATCTTGTCCACTTTTATACTTGATACATCCCATGCCGTTTCTCCTCCTTGTGCGTCTCACACGTGCTCTTACCTGTTTTATTGTGTCACCAAAGCCAAACTGACCAATCAAATTTCTTAGAGGGACTGGGCATACAGACTTTTTATTATATAGTAGATATTGTATGCTTCCTTTCCACTTTTCTCTTTTAGTAATATTAATGTTAGAAATTTCTTTGCATGGAAACAAAAATGTTTACTTTTTTGTATCATGTGGCCACTGTTGTTTGTCTATGTATGGCTTTGCTGTCCTTATGGTAATAATCCTCTTCTTGGGCCCCAGTATGATACCAGTTTTCTTAACTGGGTCTTCAGATTAAAATGTTTAAGAACCCTTGATATAGATCATTATCTTCCGTTGCTTCTTGATATCATCTAGCTGTACAGCCTCAGAATAGTAATACATTTGTTTGGACATCTTAGTCCAGAAATGATTTTCCACAGGGTTTTTTTGATGGAAGTCCTCTTATATTTTTCTTGTGTTTACCCAGCTAAAAGTTGGGAAGTTCCTCAGGATACTCTGAAGCAACACCAGGACTCAGGAAAATTTCCTTAGAAAAGTAGAGCAAGAAACTTTCGGCCCAGAGGACCGAGACTTTGTGAAGTGGGGTCCAGCCTCACATGGGGAGGCAAAATGAGGGATAAGGGGGGAAGAGAAAGAGAGCAGGCTATATCTAATCTATCCTTTTAATCCTTATAATTATAACTACCAATGTAACAATAGGCTGTATGGCAATAACTCTTGGGGAAATAGGAAATTAAGGTTAAAGCTGTCTCACTTCTGGTTAAGACTATAATATGACATCAAAAACTCAAAATCAATATCTCCATGATGGGACAGTTAACTTTGTGAGCTGGAATATTAAAGGCCTGAATCACGAATTAAAGAGAAAGAAAGTACTCTCTCACCTAACAGGTTTAAACGCTAAAATAGTATTTTTACAGGAGACCCACTTACTAATCAAGGATCAGTTCCATCTGCAAAAGGACTGGGCTGGCCAAATGTTCCATTCTAGCTTTACAAAGAAAACTAGAGGTGTGGGAATTCTCATACATAGAACAGTCTCATTTGTAGCATCAGATGTAGTATCTGATCCAGAAGGGAGATATGTGATGATCATGGGCAACTTATTTAACTGTAAAATGATTTTGATAAATGTTTATGCACCTAATGTCGATGATAAGGAATTCATACAAAACGTAGAGCCAACTGAAGTGGTTCTTTTATCTGATACATTAGATTGGAGGAGACCTCGGAGACGACCCAGGGCTTGCTGGGATGATTATATCACCTGATGGCCTAGAAACACCTTGGGATCCCACAGCATAAGCTGGCAAATGTGGCTGGGGAATGGGATGTATTCACTGCTAAGAATGTTACCTGGTTTATGATAAGTGGTGGAAAATGAATGAAAAAATGAAATGGTCAAAGCTTTTCCAGTCAAGGGTACAGGTATAGCAATATTTACACTGTTAGAGGCTCTAACCATAATTTGAAAAAAAGGAGATATTGAACCAGCAATGCTTTGAGCAAAAGGCACTACATGAATCAGAACTCTGACGTGGAGGACCTTTTATCCTTCATCTACTGCCAAAAAAAGTAGGAAGGGCTGCCATCACTTTGTGGGGAATGAATCCAGCAGAGGGCAACCTCCATCCAGAAACGTGGATAATGGGTATGATGCCCCTGTTTTAAAGAAGCAGAGAGTTCTAGTGCATAAAAGAATGGGTATGTGGAGAAACATTTTTGTAATTGCAACACTGCAGTTTCTAGCAAATACATGGCTGCACCACATTTGTCAACACTTTTCTCTGCATTAGAGTGCTGTGCTCAAATTGTGTAGTGTGTCTTATTTTCAGGTTGGTTACTTGCAATTCTAAATAAAATGTGGTTCAAGCAGTTCATAGACAATGTATTCCCAACAGACAGCTACAAGGCTTACGATTTATGCAGTATTTACATCTGTATTGCTGTATGTTTGCAGATGACAAAGGGAAGGAATCTCAGTGATCAAATGTAAAATGAGACAGACCAGGCGCCGACATGTGTTAATGCAATGTGAATGTGTTCTATTTCTCGTAGCACAGCCACTCAGCTTCATTACCCCCAAATCTTTGGCATGGTTGTATGAGTACCCCAGCAGACCCAACTATCACAAACACGTTCAGTGTACACTTCTAGGAAGATCAATTTTAAGAAACAATGCCTGCTCAAGGCTGTACTCAACACATGCTCACTCACAAATTATGTCAGCAAATGATATTCTAGTAATAATTAATAAATATACACAACCACTTTGTTCTGAACACACACCAGAATGACTAAAAGGCAAGAAAATTAGAAAGAAATAAAAGTTTTCTGACTTAAACAGATTAGCCTTACTTACCTGCTGCATCAATGCAGAGGCACCTGTTCAAAATGCCAGACAACTGAACGAGCACCCATAAGGAGCACTTCTTAGCTTCGTTTGTCTGGCTGGGATGTACTTCAGATTTCAAAACAAAAAAAAATCCATCAAATTAACTGGGTGAGGGCGAACTTGACCCGTTTTATTGCAGTGGAGGTACTGATATATTTTGGTGCTCTTATAATTTCTCATGGTCTCAATGTCCATGCTGAGGGATAAATCAAAGTAATTAAAGATATACCCGTACATCAGAGGCAGTCAGTTTTATAAGGTTGTCTTCTGGAGTGGACTTGGTACTTTTACTCATCCAATCTTGATACAGTGCATCCGGAAAGTATTCACAGCGCATCACTTTTTCCACATTTTGTTATGTTATAGCCTTATTCCAAATTGGATTAACTTCATTTTTTTCCTCAGAATTCTACACATAACACCCTATAATGACAACGTGAAAAAAGTTTACTTGAGATTTTTGCAAATTTATTAAAAATAAAAAAACTGAGAAAGCACATGTACATAAGTATTCACAGCCTTTGCTCAATACTTTGTCGATGCACCTTTGGCAGCAATTACAGCCTCAAGTCTTTTTGAATATGATGCCACAAGCTTGGCACACCTATCCTTGGCCAGTTTCGCCCATTCCTCTTTGCAGCACCTCTCAAGCTCCATCAGGTTGGATGCGAAGCATCGGTGCACAGCCATTTTAAGATCTCTCCAGAGATGTTCAATCGAATTCAAGTCTGGGCTCTGGCTGGGCCACTCAAGGACATTCACAGAGTTGTCCTTAAGCCACTCCTTTGATATCTTGGCCATGTGCTTAGGGTCATTGTCCTGCTGAAAGATGAACTGTCGCCCCAGTCTGAGGTCAAGAGCGCTCTGGAACAGGTTTTCATCCAGGATGTCTCTGTACATCGCTGCAGTCATCTTTCCCTTTATCCTGACTAGTCTCCCAGTCCTTGCCGCTGAAAAACATCCCCACAGCATGATGCTGCCACCACCATGCTTCACTGTAGGGATGGTATTGGCCTGGTGATGAGCGGTGCCTGGTTTTCTCCAAACGTGATGCCTGGCATTCACACCAAAGAGTTCAATCTTTGTCTCATCAGACCAGAGAATTTTCTTTCTCATGGTCTGAGAGTCCTTCAGGTGCCTTTTGGCAAACTCCAGGCGGGCTGCCATGTGCCTTTTACTAAGAAGTGGCTTCCATCTGGCCACTCTACCATATAGGCCTGATTGATGGATTGCTGCAGAGATGGTTGTCCTTCTGGAAGGTTCTCCTCTCTCCACAGAGGACCACAGGAGCTCTGACAGAGTGACCATCGGGTTCTTGGTCACCTCCCTGACTAAGGCCCTTCTCCCCCGATCACTCAGTTTAGATGGCCGGCCAGCTCTAGGAAGAGTCCTGGTGGTTTCGAACTTCTTCCACTTACGGATGATGGAGGCCACTGTGCTCATTGGGACCTTCAAAGCAGCAGAAATTTTTCTGTAACCTTCCCCAGATTTGTGCCTCGAGACAATCCTGTCTTGGAGGTCTACAGACAATTCCTTTGACTTCATGCTTGGTTTGTGCTCTGACATGAACTGTCAACTGTGGGACCTTATATAGACAGGTGTGTGCCTTTCCAAATCATGTCCAATCGACTGAATTTACCACAGGTGGACTCCAATTAAGCTGCAGAAACATCTCAAGGATGATCAGGGGAAACAGGATGCACCTGAGCTCAATTTTGAGCTTCGTGGCAAAGGCTGTGAATACTTATGTGCATGTGCTTTCTCAGTTTTTTTATTTTTAATAAATTTGCAAAAAACTCAAGTAAACTTTTTTCACGTTGTCATTATGGGGTGTTGTGTGTAGAATTCTGAGGAAAAAAATGAATTTAATCCATTGTGGAATAAGGCTGTAACATAACAAAATGTGAAAAAAGTGATGCGCTGTGAATACTTTCCAGATGCACTGTAAATAAGTGGAACTGTGTTCCATTACTAGCTGTATGTTTACCATTGAAATTGTTTCAAATTGGAAATTCTAGCACATTTTAATGGTCAGAAATCATTAATAAGATGTGTACAGTTGTTTTGCAGTAACACATCATTTTGCCATGTGCAAAACATTTCCATCTTACAATTTAAACAATGCATAGAAGAATGCAAGGAAAGGCAATTGGATGTACATCATAAAGTCAGTAAAAAAAGAAAACTTGAAGGTCAAATTGTAGAATAAATCAGAGACCACATCTGAAATACTGTGCAGTTCTGGCCTTTGTATTTGATTACAGCTGTGCAGAGAAGAGCAGTCAGGTGAATATCTATGCTAATCAGACTAAAACTAGCCAAAAAAAACCCTCAATGTGACATTAACCTATCATACATTTGCCTCGTAGTGCACTGCATTTCTCCATGTAAGCAACGGAACTTCACAGCGATGACAGTCACCATAAATAACATAACAAAGTGTATAATGAAATATCGATTTATTGAATTCTGTATGTATGTATTATAATGGACAGCCGGGACTTCTACCCAGCTGGGACACCTTCATAAAGCAAGGACAAGGGGAAAGAGCTTGCACGGGGCAATATCTCCCCCTGGACAACAGATGGCAGTCCCACTGGCTTGCGACAGTGCCACAGGTTTGGAGCATGGAATCTCAACCCTGTTGGAGCCTGTGGCTACTGCCAGGGGGTGCATTTGGAATGGCAGAGCCCACTTCTTCACCATACCCGGAAGTGCTGCTGGAAGGAGATTACGGAACACCTGGAACCCTTCTGGGTGCTCTATAAAAGGAGTCACCTCACTTCATTCAGGGAGGCAGAGTCAGAGAAGACAATGCTTGCCTGAGGAAGAGTAGAGGAGGAGGGACAGAGGGAAGAAATGCTGTGTGTTGTGTATTTGACTGTTTATTGTGCTTAGTGTGCTTTGCATAGGTGGGAAACCAAAAAGGAAAGTGTTTCCCACGCTTTAATAAAACACGTGTGTGTGCTGGATTTGTGCCTTTGTCTGTTGTGTCAGGTGTTGGGGAGCTGGTGTGCCCCCTGGTGTTCACAGGATGTATGTATGAATGAAGGAAAATTAAAAAATAGTAAATAGATTTTTCTTAAGACTTTGTAACTATTAATTGTATAACTATCAATTGTAACTATTCCTGTTAGAATCTAACAGCTGTGCTGCATAGAAATGTCTCATCCTGTGTAAATTGATCTAAATAGAAACAGACACAACAGGAAAGGGTGAGGAAATTCTACTGTCTGGACCCCAAACACAAACTCTCAAAATTCACCTTTTCATTTCAGAATCTTCCCTTGACACATCATTTAGATGTTTACCTTTTACCCTTTTCATAGTTTACTCTTTTTTTCTTAACTCTACTACCATTATATGTTATTATGCATCCTTTTAACTACCTTGTATCTGAAGCTTGGGAATTGCTCTTACAAAAAAGACTGATGAAGGGTTACAGATATCAGGATACAAAAATGAAAGCATATCCCGAGTCATCTCAGACTCCTTTGTTTGTAGATCTTCAATGACTTGATTCAGAGTCATAACTCTGATATTGTAGTGAAAAAGAGAACAAAATGCATTTTCATTTAAGCAAATGCAAGATTTTCACACTTTGCTCCTCTTCTTTGTACCTAAGCTGAGAGCACAGGAAAAATCTTAGAGATTGGAGATAACTCTCTTTCAGGGGACAACTGAAAGTTTTTACAAAAAAACACACAGTAAGGGAGCTAGAAGAAACTGGGAGCAGAGACCCTCAAGAAAGGGACAAATAAGACATCAAAAGCCCGTCTCTTCTGTCACAACACCTGGAGCCAAAAACCAGACTAACCATTAGGAGATCACTTCTGGGGGCTCAACAAGGAGGAACTATGCCAAGCAATAGTAGCAGTCATATTAATAATGCCACATGTATAGTGGTACAGAGAAATTGTTACTTTCATTGTCTGACCAAAACGCAACACTCTAGTGCCATGATGAGCAAGAATGAATTATTTGCCATTAAGCTGGACTGTTGCATTCAAGAACCATTAATGGCAAATTAGTCTGACATAATCAAAATAAGAGGAAGAATAACATTAATAATATGGGAGGTTTCTACCTAACATGACAGCAGTAGGGTAAAGAAACACCATGGAGATAAATTAAATTTATCAAGCCATTGAACAAAGCCTTGGACTGTAATCTGAAGAGGGAATAGGACTCTGATAGCCCAAGAAGACTTACTATCAGTTATTTCTCATTTGACTTATATCAGTGGTCCTCAAAGTGTGGCCTATGGACTACACATACACTATGTTATCCATAGGCAGACCTTGGCATCTTCACTAGATTAATTTCCTTGCTGACGTGGCAACATGGAACAACTCTAAAATAACCAACAAAGATGTACACTGTTCTAGCTAAAGCCGATAACATCTTTTACCTCTTCTTCACTCCTGATTGCTTATAATGATATCTTTCTGTCTTTTGATACGTCTTTAAACTTGTTGCCTCTATCCCGTCCAAAAAACTCTATTTTTGCAAATCCACCTTGAACTAAATTTGGAGAGCTGACCTCTGGCAATATCAAGTCCATAACTCCATTAAGCCTCTGATGCTTACCATTTCTACTGAATCAATTCTCTGTCTACCACTGCCTTTAGTCTCTCAGTATATTTTGGACCACTGGCTAATATCTGGGACTTTGAAGTGTAAATGTAGCAATGTTTGATTTCAGTGACAGTATCGTCACCTCCCACAGACTTGTCTTCCAACAGAATTTAGCATCAAGTGATGCCGATAGGAATGTTGTTTGCCAGCTGTAAGAAGCAGTAGCTCAGGGCCTTTTTGTTGATTTCTACTATGACTGTGAGAAGAAGCATTCAGCACAGAAAGTGAGTGAGGAGCAGTGGAAGTTTGATAGGGTCCTATTTAAGTGGGGTTTTAGCTGTTTTTTAGGGGTCACTACAGAAGGAACTGTACAGCCATTTGAAATACTGAGGTAATTTCCAATGAAAATCCTAGAACTTGCCATCTACTTAGGTGCGTTATTCATTTTTCCACCTTTGGTTGTTACAGCATTTTTGCATTAAACTGTATACATAATAGTAAAGATAACTGTAATGTGAGAATTTACACTGATAATTGAATGTTGGCTGTAAGTGGTCCTCCATAAATTTGACTTTGACAAAGCTGTATCAAACACTTTGAAAACCACTGATTATATTATTATTGTGTCTTAACAACTAACCCCACTTCAGGATCTAACATCTTTGGCATGAATTTGTGCTTTGGTTGTATGAACGCCTGCCACAAGTCACATTGGTAATGTTGAATTTTTATTAGTGAACAATTGAAATTGTCCTGCCTGCTGTAATTTTCAGTTTCTACCCTATTGCTGTTAGGGCACTGAATGCCACCTAATCACATCCAATGCAGCAGTGCAATAGATGACATCTTGTGCAATAGTGTTTCATGTGCAATTAAGTTAGTCTTATGTTGAATGTTTGTGTTCTACGTTATTTCTTCTTATTCTTTCTTATCCTTTTGTAATTATATTCATTTATATTTTGACACCGCAGGGACTGCACCTAATTTCATTGTATTTGTTACAATGACAATAAAGATATTCTGATTCTGTAATTATCATGTAGGACAGAAGCTCAATTGAAATTGTTCTGAAATTTGTTGAAAAACTCGTTAAATGCCACTCACCTTCAAGGGAGGAGACCTGTAACATTCAATAAGTATTAATTCAGCCAAATTGTATACAAATTTGTTCTCTTACAGTCTGACAATAGTTTCTTGGTATCAAAGCTCAAGTTATACTTGCACATTTTGAATGGTTAAAGGGGGTCTCTCATTTATGTTCTTACTGGTAAATATTGTATTTTTTCATTTCACAGTGCACTTTAATATATATTGCTGTATACTCGTTTCAATAAATGATGCTGGTACTTTGTGTAGTGTATCACTGCTCTATTCCCATCCCCTTTTCATTTGATTTATAATCTTTTAAAGTTTTCTGAGAGAACAAGTTTTCCTAAAAATCCAATATGTTTGTTACAAATAGTAAATTAACTCTGAATTTGAACTTATAAAAGGTACTCATTATGTTATATTTAGTTTATGTACTTATTATCTACTTTATTACTTGCAGACACTTTCTTTTGGCATCCATACCACCTGTACTTCAGAACAGGTCATTCACCTGAAGCTAAGCATGGTCAGACCCAGGCAGTACATGGATGGGAGACCAACTAGCAAAAGCTAAGCTTCCTGTTGGAAGAGGTGTTGGTGAGGCCAACACTTACCCAGCAGTCTGTGTGTGGATCCCAATGCCCCATTACAGTGATGAGGACACTGATCTGTAAATATGGTGCCATCCTTCAGATAACATGTATAACTGAGGTCCTGACTCTCTGTGGTTATTAAAATTCCTAGACATCTTTTAAAAAGAGTAGGGTTTATCCTGGCTAAATAGGCCTTCATTGCCTTGTCCATTCTTCCCCTTGAATCATCCCTTGTCGCCAACTGGCTATCTCTCTCACCCTTTCAACACCTAATAGCTAATGTGTGGTGATCGTACTGACTGAAGAACGGCTGCTGTCGTATCATCCAGGCTGAATGCCACATATCGGTTGTGGTGGTTGAAGTGGTTCCCCCCTGTCTATGTTTTCCGTAATGAGAAAAGAATGATATAAATGTAATTAATTATTATTATTATCTAACTTTCAAGTATACAGTATATCTTTTGCCCCATCCTGACATTCATCTTGCTTCTTTTCTATATCATCTGCTGCTCACTCAGCTGCAGTCTCAGGTGCTGTCCTGAGGGTGAGACACCTCTGTGCACTCTCTGGAAATCAGAGATGAAAAGAATTGCATACAGCAAGACAAAAGAAATGAGAGAGTAAGCCTTTACAGGATATCAGTACAGCCAACTCATTTAGAATAAAATCTTTGGCCCATGCTTGTTGAATGCAATGCTTGACACAGAAAGTGTGTGTACACAAGTCAAAAACAAATGTTTGCATTAGTTGAAGGGATGCTTTCAGATAGCAGTAATAAAGAATAAATCTGAGACAAATAACAAGAAAGGGCAGTGTTGTCATCAGCTGTTTGCTTTGAAAGAGTGAAAGGCATCTTGTGGGAAGATGCTGAAATGCTGGCAAGTTCTTATCTGATCCCATGTCAGGCATTTAAATGTCAGTGTGTCACAAAATGAAGAAGTGTCAGATGCATATCAAACGTGCATTCTGAGTTCTGGTTTTGGAAAGAGAAGGAACCCTCTGTCAACAAAATGAGGGGATGCTCTAGCGTTGACTCTTTTGACTACAGAACTTCAAGAAGGTTCGATCTTTTAAAAAATCTTATCAACTTGGCAGAAGTAAGGTGATTACAAGTGCCTTGGACTGGAGGGCAAGTGGCTCAAATATACATTATTATTATTATTATTATTATTTATTATTCTACAGAAGATCTGAATCCCAATTTTTGAGGTGCCTGCATGTCCATGTCTCCGTGGGGTTTTTCCTCAGGTATTTGCTTTTCCTCCATATTCCAAAAATTTGCAGGTTAAGGTTATTTTTACTCTTTATTGGCACTGTGTAGCTTTGATTAGATTTTGATTACTCCATAAAGTGGTTACATAAAAGAAATATGGATTGTTTGACTTAAATTTTAAGGGCTTTTCAAAGGGTAGTTAAAAAAAAATAAGGAAAAAAGGTTGTATGCTGTGTATGGTTGCACTAATTCTGGAAAAGGAACCAATGTAGATGGGTTGGTGTGCTTCTTTCTTTGCACTATTTTGTATTATCTGTTAGTTTATAATTTATACAGAGAATTTAGCATCAAAATGAATAAAGAAGATTAAGAGACTTATGCCAAGAGCAGTCCAAAACCTAAGGTGCAGAAAGTATAAATCAGACAGCCAACCAGAAAGAAGATTAGAATCCGAGTGTGGCGGGGTGCCTGTCTGCAGGTTTGACACAATTCCGAATTTTAGCAGTTGGGGGTTTTGTGCAAGCCCCTTTGCACTTGAAGGATGGTAATTGCAGCTTTTCATAGTCAGGCTGCATGCTGAGCAAATTAGCATTCTGCTTTCTTTGTTAACACGCAGATGATTACATGTGGGGGTTTTCCTTTTTTTTTGTTGTTGTTGTTGTAAGAAAACTATGGAGGCAGAGGCAGGTGTGGCCATGTATGAGGCACTGCCATTCCGATTAATTCAGGTTATCAGACAGTACAGCTCTGTGAGGGTGAGGCATTGAGCAATAAAGGAAACTTCTTGTTTTCACCCAAATTTTCCCAAATAACGTAAGAAACATAAGAAATTTGAGAGGAAGCCGTTCAGTCCATTAAGCCCTTTTGTTTAGCTAGTACCTAAGCTGTCCCAATGGCTCATCCAGATTCTTTTAAAATATTGTCAAGGTTTCTGCTTCATCTTCAACATCTGATTGCTTGAATGTCTTTACTGCATCAAATGTATTTCTATTGACATGATTACTTTCCTTTAAAAGTACTCCTTACTGTTAATTCATTAGACACGCTTATGCTCAAAATAATCCAGACAGAAAGCTCTAAATGAAATATGACCTGTATTGTGCATTAGTCAGTGAACTCTCCTACTACTGAAAATGTCACAAATCTTTATATTTTGATTTCCTGAACATCACCTGGGGCCTCATGTATAACGGCGTGCATAGAACTCACACTATAACATGGCGTAAGCACAAAAGCAGGATTGTGAGTACGCACAGAAAAATCCAGATGCAGGAATCTGTGCGCACGCAAACTTTCACGTTCTTCCACTACATAAATCCCGATCAGCGTGAAAAGTAACGCACGTGCACGCGCCTTCTGTCCCGCCCCAACTCCTCCCAGAATTACACCTCTTTGACTATGCAAATCAATATAAATACCCTTCTGTGAAAAGACAATGGGAAAAGCACAGGGGAAAATATAAGAATTTCAGCGAATACCAAGTGGAGGCAAAGGAAAAACGTACTATTTGTTGGTTTAAACAGTGGTATAATCAACAAAAGAAAGTTGATCGAGTGACAGAGTGTCGGAGAAACTCGAAGGGTCAAGTTCACAAAGTCGCACAGTGCCCGAAATAAAAAAGAAATCATATATCAAAGTCGCCGTGAAAAGGCGAGTCATAGCACACCGTCTGAGTGTCATATGAAAGCTTATTAGGGTACAGACAAAAAAAATAGGCACACAGTGGGAAAAAAACACGAAATGTCAACTTTAATCTCGAAATTTCCACTTTAATCACATAGTTTATTTTGCCATTAAAGTAGAACATCATAAACTTCATCTTAAAATCGTTTAATTTACTAGTTTCTCAAATCTCATTGTAACTAAAGTGGCATGTTAAATGCTTTGTTCTGTATTTGATCTTCTATGTGCTCTGTGTGTGAATCACTACCTGCTTCTTAAACAGGCTTTCTCTTTCTCCGACAGGACACATAATCCATTACATTCGTGATATTACAGCTCTCTGAATAATTAAAATACTGAGATGTATACGTGATATCTTTTTCATGATGATAGGAATGAAAGCATGTTATTAAACATGGGAACACGGTGGTGCAGTGCTTGTTCATGTCTCACGCAAGAGGCTTGCTGCGCCATGCGCGACCTTCGATGAAATAATGTATTACAGAAGTACTGTCTCTTTCAAACGTACTAACCTCCAATTCCTGTCCTTACTTTTCTTTCTCCAAATACCCAATCGCCACACAATCAGCTATGTAATAGACGTGAAGCCATTTGTAAGTTTAAAACACCGATTTTTCAAAACTTTTAAGGAACATTGAAATATCTTCGTAGTACATGTTTAATTATTATATCCGTCTATCCTTCCAGTGTCGCGTCAGCACCAGCAAGAATACAACGCAATGCAAGAACAATCCCTGAACTAGCTAGCGCTGCGGCACCGTGTCCTCACATGTTTAATTATTAACAATACAGATTATTTAAATGAAGTTAAAGTTTTATCTGTATATTATAAGCAACATATTTTGCTGCATTTCATCTTAAAAATGAATACCGTCATCATATGTAAATACGCGCTTTATAAAGTGGCGCAGGTTGTGCAATATTATAAATGTAGTGCAAGTCTACAGTGAGGTGATTGTACTTATAAGTAAACAGTTCTACAAGGAGCACTTGATGGGCTGATTGAGTGTGTTTAGAGTTCTTGGGATGAAACCTTTTCTAAACCGCGAAGTCCGTACTGGGAAGTCTCTAAAGCATTTTGCCGTGGCTCAGGCAGCGTCAGCTTCATGCTGTGTACCGATATTTCTCTTTTCGATCAGCTCAGATACAGTGATATAAATACTCCGAATGGTGCAGTGAGAGTAATATGGAAACAGATAATCTGCTGTGGCAACCCTTAACGGGAGCAGCTGAAAGAAGAAGAAGATGCAGTGAGAGTTACAATGCTAAAGCAGTTATGGTATTTGGAATACTATGGCTATTCCCTGGACCATTATATTGCTGCAGGTTAATTACAATCAGATGCATTACACTAATAAACAATATGCAGTTAGTTTCAGTGTACTGTATTTATAAAGCCACGTCAGGAATGTGGAGCTAAGAAAGAAAGCGTGACCACACAGGAACAGTAGCATTGCTTTGACGCTGGGTGCCGCCAGTCTGCAAAACCGGGTGGATAAATTGCGTAAACCAAGGTATGAGTTACCGTGGAAATGTGCGTGGCTTTACGCCAAGTTTAGGTTTTATACATCGCGATTTGAGCGTGGAAACGGCAGTATGCAACATTTCTGTGCGTACGCACCGTTTATACATGAGGCCCCTGGTGTAAATATTTTTACTTTACAAAAATGATTTTTAATTGTTATTTTGGTTTGGCTTATTTCATTTGGCTAATTACTTTGACTGCTCTCAGCCAATTCTGACCACAAAGCTTCCGTTTAGTCCTCTAAATTAATTCACTAGTCATCTGTCCTTTTGGCTTCAACCCTCATTTTTTATTGACTTCATTTCTATGCACTCTTTGTGACCAGTCTTGCAGTCAGACATGACTGTACAGATGACTTCCCTATATGCATAGAGATGGCAGCATGGCATAGATCTTATCTGTGTATTGGATACTACAAACATCTTGTAGTTTAGTTTAGGAGAAATTAAAACCAGGCAGCTTGCTCTCTTTTGACTTTGACTTTTGCTTCTGTATTTTGAGCTTAGATGATCAGTACTCTGACTTCTCTCTGGCATTCTGAATTTTTGCCTGTCTCAGAGCTCATCTCTGCTTTGAACTTGCCATGAGTGTTACAGGAAGTTTGCAAGAAGACTTTTCTGCCAGGACGTTTCCCTGTTTCTTTCTCCTGAACTTTGGGTATCATTTCTTGTTTGTTAGGTCTTCGGTATAAGGGTCTGGCCTATTGCTTTGACTTTGATCATTGTCCATCCTGTTTGGTGTATCTGCACTGCCTCCTCTGATCTCACTGATAGAACTGATAACTTGCAGCGTTCTCCGGAGGTATGTCTCCTGTGATGTCATTCGTTCTCCACCTTGATTACAGACCATTAAATCCAGCAAAACCGTGTTTACACACTGCATCTAGATGGTTTACCAACAAACCACCACCCCACCCACCAAATTACTTCTTTTTTATTTTATTGATTTTAATTAAAAGCAAATAGCAATCCATATAATCAAATCAAACTTAACAAAACCAAAATTCAGCCCCCTGCCAAAAGAAAGAGACAAAGCAAATCTTTGAAGCAGCAAGGAAGGAAGAAGAATATCCATTTCCCCAATATAGAAACTTATTCTAAAATGTTATTGATTAGATCCTGCCATGTTTTTAAAAAGTTTTGAACAGATTTTTTTCCAATTTCAGATAGTACAGGACATCAGTTATCCACTGACTTAAAATTGGTGGGGTAGGATTCTTCCAGTTGAGCAAGACAAGTCTATATGCCAAGTCTAGTGAGGTAAAGGCAAATACAATTTGTTTGTCCTTCTCCACTTTAAACCATCTGGGAGTCCACCAAACACAGCTGTTAATGGGTTAGTAGAGATTGTGACACCAAGGCTGTCTGATAGGCATTCAAAGATTTTTGTCCAAAATAATGTTAATTTTGGTGCACGTCCAAAAAATATGGCCCAATGAGGCTTGAGCTCGATTGCAATGTTCACAAGGGGAATCCTGCTCTGGAAACATTGAATAGTGCTCGATAGAAGATTTTAAATTGACTGACTGAATGATTTGCGCATATGGAGCGTGAGTACTGTATATTCTGTGCCTTCCACTCCTTTTCTGAAATATTAATTGAAAGATCCATCACCATTGTGCCCAGAGATCTTTGAAAGGAAGGGCCTTTAAAATGTTTTTATAAATTGTATATTTCCCTTGGAGGAGAAGTAGGTGGAAGGTGAGGAAAATTTGGCAAGTTCCGTTTAGCAAAGTTTCTATCTTGAAAGTAGTAGAAAAATTCTGTTGATGAAAAGTGAAATTTGAAGCTTAATTGCTTGTAGGATGTAAAAACATTATCTAGGTACAAGCATCTAAATGTTTTTTTATTATCCCAGGCACCAAATTACTTCTAGTTCTACTTCTTCTGCTTACAATCACCTAGTAGTTATTTCTTTAAAATAGTCTTACCATTCAATGGATGGCAGTAATCTATTCAAAGGAGCAGCTTCCTTAGAAAGGCTGCACATCCACATTTACATTTGATAAGTAGACATATTGAATAGAAACCCCCTCGTACACACAATACCACTACACATCTATTCTCTTTCTCTTCCCTCTGTCCTGCAGTGGTGTATGACATTGCTAACACTTTGATTAACTTATCTCTTCTGACCTTAAAGCAACATGTCAGAGAGGATGAGAGATATTAGCATCGCCGATGACAGACTGAGCATTAGATCTTTGTCATATCACACTTAAATCATGGACAGTAACCTGCTCTGTAGTATGATGTGCATTACTAGTTCACCTAGGGCAGATAGATTTTGACATAGTTTTTTACAATGATTGTGAGACTGAAAGATTTATTTTTAGATATAATCTGTGTAGCCTGGAATATCCCTCCTTTTTAACAATTAACATTTACTTGTATTATAGCTGTTAGGAACTTTGTTAAGACCTTAATTTGTGTTAAATGCACTTGCAAACATGCACACACACATACTGTGGCCTCCATATTGTCTGAGACTAAGATGCATTTTTCCTTAATTTACCCACCTGCTCCACAGCTTAACATTACAAATCAAACAATTCATACATGATTAAAGTGCACATTGCTGGCTTTCATTTAAGAGGATTTGTATACATTTCGGTCACAGCATGTAGAAATTACAACACTTTTTCTATGTGGTGTCCCCATTTCAGGGTACCGTAATGTTTAGGACAACTGGCATCATAGGTGTTTGTGTTTACTCAGGCGTGTTTTGTGGCTTCATTAGTGCACGGCACAAGATACCTCAGCTTGCTTCTACGCTTTGGAGTTTGTAGCTGCATGTGTTCAACATGGGGACAAGACCTGTCTAAATGAAAGTCAAAAAAGACATTACAAGGCTGAAAAACAAGAATATGACCATGAAAATACATCAGTAAAACCTTTGGATTACCTAAATCAACTGTCTGAAGTATCATTAAAGAAACTGGTAGGCCAAGGAAAACCTCCAATGCTGATGACGGAAGAATCCTCACTATGATAAAGAAAAAGCCCCAAACGCCTGTCTGACAGGTCAGAAACAATCTTCAGGAGGCAGATATGTATGTGTCAGAGATTACTATCTGCAGAAGACTTCCTAAATGGAAATGCAGAGGCCACACCACAAGATGCAAGCCACATGTTAGCCACAAAAACAGGATGGTCAGATTACAGTTTGCGAGAAAATATTTCAAAGAGCCTGCAAAGGTCTTGTGGAGGGTCAAGACAAAGATGAACCTGTATGAGAGTGATGGCAAGAGCAAAAAGTGTGGAGATGAAAAGGAACTGCCCAAGATCCAAAGCAGACCATTGTTAAACATGATGGTCGGAGTGTTATGGCTTGGGCATGCATGGCTGCCACAGGTACTAACATCTTATCTTCATTGATGATGGAACTACTGATGGCTGCTAAAGTGTATAGAAACACCTTACCTGCTCAACTTCCAATAAATGCCTCCATGTTAATTATGCATATGTATATATACAGTATATATGTATATGTTAATTGCCACATGAAATTGGGTTCTAAAGTGAATCATTTCTTTATACTTTTAAGAAATTGCATATTCTGCGGTCATCTATTATAATGGAAGTGAAGGGTACTGAGGTCCCTACATAAAAAAAATTGCCAAATATGTCCACTTTGAAGCAGCAAAGCTTTCAGTTTGAGAAAATGTACCTTCTGTGTTTGTGATGATAAAAGTAAACTGGAAGTAATTGATTTCATCACAAAGGTATGGAACTATTTTCTTGAGGTAAGGATATGTTTCCTGTCCACTTGCCTGCTCACAGTAGGCATCATGGGTGGAGTTTTGACGTCCAAACCCATTCGCCAAATTTCCAAAGCTTTGTCTCTACAACTCTATTTTTTCAGTGATTATGTTCTGCCATGGCTTGTAACAACAGACAGATGTATGCACAAATCATATGTGTCATGTCTCAGTGGGGGTTCCTCCTTGGCTGGGGTTCAGATTTATGTTTTATGTCTCTTTTGTTAATTTTTTATTCTTTGATTTATGTTGTTTATGTGTGTTATTCTTTGTTTTTGATTTTTTTATGTATGTAAGCTGCCTGTGTTTTGTGGGTGGTTCCTAATGGGCAGAGCCACCTGCCAATCACCTGCCCCATAAATCCAGAGGGTCTCCCACAGCTGAAATATGCTAACAAGTTGG